>NC_057726.1:8499555-8503970 GCF_004010195.1 Chiloscyllium plagiosum
CCGTCCTTCTTGTACAGGTCACTTCTACCCCAAAAGAGATTCCAATGATCCAAAAATGTGAATCCTTCTCCCCAACACCAGCTCCTCAGCCATGCATTATCTGCTCTATCCTCCTATTCCTGCCCTCACTAGCTCCTAGCACTGGGAGTAATGCAGATATTACAACCCTTGAGGACCTCATTTTTAAATTTCTGTCTAACTCTCTGTAATCTCCCTTCAGAATTTCAACCTTTTCCCTTCCTATGCTGTTGGTTCCAATGTGGACAATGACCTCTTGCTGGCCCCTCTCCCCCGTGAGAACATTCTGCACCCTCTCTGAGACATCCTTGATCCTGGCACCAGGGAAACAACACACCATTCTGCTTTTTTGCTGCTGGCCACAGAAACGTCTGTCTGTACCTCGGACTGGAGAATCCCCTAACACAATCGAGCGCTTGGAACCTGCTTCTTTTGCAAAACCTTTTACAACTGTGCCCTCTTGCTTTTGATCCATTTATTAAATGGAAATAATTTTGCCTGTTTAATCTCATGATTTTGAAAACCTTTATCAAATCTTAGCTTTCCCCTCTTCAAGGAAAACAATCCCAACCTTTCCAAATAAAAACCAAAAGAAGCATGGATGCTGTAAATCAGAAATGAAAACAGAAATTGCTGGAAAAGCTCAGCAGGTCTGACAGTACCTGCGGAGACAAATCAGTCTGGCCAACTCAAAGAGCTCTGAGGAAGGGTCACTTGACTGGAACAGTAACTCTGATTTCTCTCCACAAATGCTGCCACACCTGCTGAGCTTTTCCAGCAATTTCTATTTTTGTTCCTAACTTTCCCAATCCTCCTTCATAGCTAACTGCCTCCTCCCGGGAAACATTCTTCTAAACTCTTCTGTACTCACTCCAATACTTACACATTCCTCCAAACATGTGGTTCCTATAATTGCATGCAGTACTCCAGCTCAGGTTGAACAAGTGACAGAAGTGTATCATAACTTCCCTGCATTTGTAACATACTCCCTCATTGCTAAAGCATTAAATACTGCATACTTTATTAACAACTGTCTCCATTGGTAAGTTCCTAGGGAGTGTTGCTGATCAAAGAGACCTTGGAGTGCAGGTTCATAGCTTCTTGAAAGTGGAGTCGCAGGTAGATAGGATGGTGAAGGTGGTGTTTGGTATGCTTTCCTTTATTGGTCACAGCATTGAGTACAGGAGTTGAGAGGTCATGTTGCGGCTGTACAGGACATCGGTTCGGCCGCTTTTGGAATATTGCCTGCAATTCTGGTCTACTTCCTATCGGAAGGATATTGTGAAACTTGAAAGAGTTCAGAAAAGATTTTCAAGGATGTTGCCAGGGTTGGAGGATTTGAGCTATAAGGAAAGACTGAACTGGCTGGGGCTGTTTTCCCTGGAGCAATGGAGGCTGAGGGGTGGCCTTATAGAGGTTTACAAAATTATGAGGAGCATGGATAGTGTAAATAGGCAAAGTCTTTTCCCTGCGGTCAGGGAGTCCAGAACAAGAGGGCATAGGTTTAGGAGAAGAAAGATATAAAAGAGACCTAAGGGGCAACCTTTTCATGCAGAGGGTGGTACGTGTATGGAATGAGCTGCCAAACGAAGTGGTGGAGGCTGGTACAATTGCAACATTAAGAGGCATTTGTATGGGTATATGAATAGGAAGGGTTTGGAGAGATATGAGCCGAGTGCTGGCAGGTGGGACTAGATTGGGTTAGGATATCTGGTCGGCATGGACGGGTTGGACCGAAGGGTCTGTTTCCATGCTGTACGTCTCTATGACTCGATGTTAGCCAATCTCCAGTCTTCTGGCACCTCACGTATGACTATCAATGATTGAAATGTCTCAGCAAGAGGCCCAGCAATCACTTCCCTAGCTTCCCTCAGAGTTCTCGGGCACACTTGATCAGGTTCTGAGGATTTATCCACCTTTATGTGTTTCATGACATCCAGCACTTCCTCCTCTGTAATATGGACATTTTTCAAGGTATCACCATCTGTTTCCCTATATTCTATATCTTCCAAGTCCTTCTCCATAGTAAACACTGGTACAAAATACTCATTTAATATCTCCCCCACCT
The DNA here is from genome assembly GCF_004010195.1 of Chiloscyllium plagiosum. NCBI lineage: Eukaryota > Metazoa > Chordata > Chondrichthyes > Orectolobiformes > Hemiscylliidae > Chiloscyllium > Chiloscyllium plagiosum. The sequence goes on from NC_057726.1 coordinate 8,501,642, forward strand.
CCTGCGGGTCCACACAAAGGCTGCCTTGCTGATCTTTGACAATAGACAATAGGTGCAGGAATAGGCCATTCGGCCCTTCGAGCCTGCACCACCATTCAATATGATCATGGCTGATCATTCTTAATCAGTATCCTGTTCCTGCTTTATCTCCATAACCCTTGATTCCACTATCCTTGAGAGCTCTATCCAACTCTTTCTTAAATGAATCCAGAGACTGGGCCTCCACTGCCCTCTGGGGCAGAGCATTCCACACAGCCACCACTCTCTGGGTGAAGAAGTTTCTCCTCATCTCTGTCCTAAATGGTCTACCCCGTATTTTTAAGCTGTGTCCTCTGGTTCGGCACTCACCCATCAGTGGAAACATGTTTCCTGCCTCCAGAGTGTCCAATTTCTTTAATAATCTTATATGTCTCAATCAGATCCCCTCTCAGTCTTCTAAACTCAAGGGTATACAAGCCCAGTCGCTCCAGTCTTTCAGTGTAAGGTAATCCTGCCAGTCCAGGAATTGACCTCGTGAACCTACGCTGCACTCCCTCAATAGCCAGAATGTCTTTCCTCAAATTTGGAGGCCAGAACTGCACAAAGTACTCCAGGTGTGGTCTCACCAGGGCCCTGTACAGCTGCAGAAGAATCTCTTTGCTTCTATACTCAATCCCTCTTGTTATGAAGGCAAGCAATCTATTAGCCTTCTTCACTACCTGCTGTACCTGCATGCTTGCCTTCATTGACTGGTGTACAAGAACACCCAGATCTCTCTGTACTGCCCCTTTACCTAACTTGACTCCATTTAGGTAGTAATCTGCCTTCCTGCTCTTGCCACCAAAGTGGACAACCATACATTTATCCACATTAAACTGCATCTGCCATTCATCTGACCACTCACCTAACTTGTCCAGGTCACCCTGTAATCTCCTAACATCCTCATCACATTTCACCCTGTCACCCAGCTTAGTATCATCAGCAAATTTGCTAATGTTATTGCTAATACCATCTTCTTTGAGGGGCCCTATTTGCTCCTTTTTTACCCTTTTGTCCTTAATGTATTTGTAAAAACACTTTGGATTCGCCTTAACCCTATTTGCCAAAATTATCTCATGTCCCCTTTTTGCCCTCCGGATCTCTTTCTTAAGATAAAGTGTCCTGTAGCTTTTATACTCTTCAAAGGATTCACTCAATCTTGTCTGTCTATACCTTACACATGCTTCCTTCTTTTTCTTAACTAAACCCTCTATTTCTTTTGCTGTTCAGCATTCCATACACCAACTAGCCTTTCCTTTCACCATAACAGGAATGTACTTTCTCTGGATTTTCATTATCTTGAAGGCTTCCCATTTTCCCCCTATCCCTTTACCTCCGAAAATCTGCCCCCAATCAGCTTTTGAAAGTTTTGCCTAATACCATCAAAATTGACCTTCTTCCAATTTAGAACTTCAACTTTTAGATCTGGTCCATCCTTTTCCATCACAAATTTAAAACTAATCGAATTATGGTCGCTGGCCCCAAAGTGACACCTCAGTCACCTGCCCTGCCTTATTTCCCAAGGGTAGGTCAAGTTTTGCACCTTCTCTAGTAGGTACATCCACATGCTGAATCATAAAATTTTCTTGCACACACTTAAGAAATTCCTCTCCATCTAAACCCTTAACACTAGGCAGTTGTGCACTGCCTTTCTCGCGGATTACAATTCCCTCAATTTTACAAACTTTGAAATTTTCCCCTGCACACCAAGTTCCAGATTGTTTCAATGTATCAAAAAACACAAATGTCTCAACAGCCGTTCTGAGAGAATCCCACCACAAATCAGGTTTCAGACCAAAAGAATAAGCAATGTAGGATTTGTTGTTAAGGCCAACACCTGTCCCTTATACATAGTTGCCTTGAAATTATTGACTTGCTGGGCTAATTAAAAGTTGATTATACTGCCACAGATCTGGATGTAGACCTCTCCAGGGGAGGATAATTTTTCCTTGAAAATATGTGGGTGGATCACTTGTTTTTCTAACCAATGCAGATATGCAGTGATGCTCCTCTGGAGCAGCTGGGACTTAGGTCATAGAAAACAGAACATGACAGGCCCTTCGGCCCTCGATGTTGCGCCGACCTGTCATACCAATCTGAAAAGGTAAAAACAATGACTGCAGATGCTGGAAACCAGATTCTGTATTAGTGGTGCTGGAAGAGCACAGCAGTTCAGGCAGGATCCCAGGAGCTTCGAAATCGACATTTCGGGCAAAAGCCCTTCATCAGGAATAAAGGCTGTGAGCCTGGAGTGTGGAGAGATAAGCTAGAGGAGGGTGGGGATGGGGAGAAAGTAGCATAGAGTACCTGG
>NC_057726.1:8506181-8539354 GCF_004010195.1 Chiloscyllium plagiosum
TCCCACCTAGTCTAGTAGCCTGTATCTCAGTATTCTCCTCGACAACATTGTCGTTTTCTAGAGTGAATACTGTCGAAAAATATTCATTTCATGCTTTCCCTATCTCCTCTGACTCTACACACAACTTCCCACTACTATCTTTGATTGGCCCTAATCTTACTCTCGTCATTCTTTTATTCCTTAAATACCTATAGAAAGCCTTAGGGTTAACCCTGATCCTATCTGCTAACAATTTCTCATGTCTCCTCCTGGCTCTTCTGAGCTCTCTCTTTAGGTCTTTCCTGGCTAGCTTGTAACCCTCAAGCGCCCTAACTGAGCCTTCACATCTCATCCTAACATAAGCCTTCTTCTTCCTCTTGACCAGAGATTCCACTTCCTTCGTAAACCATGGCTCCCGCGCTCTACAGCTTCCTCCCTGCCTGACAGGTACAAACTTATCTAGGACACACATGAGCTTTTCCTTGAATAAGCTCCACATTTCTAATGTGCCCATCCCCTGCAGTTTCCTTCCCCATCTTATGCTTCCTAAATCTTGCCTAATTGCATCATAATTGCCTTTCCCCCAGCTGTAACTCTTGCCCAGTGGTAATCACCTATCCCTTTCTATCACTAAAGTAAACGTAATTGAATTGTGATCGCTATCACCAAAGTGCTCACCTACTTCCAAATCTAACACCTGTCCCAGCTCATTACCCAGTACCAAATCTCATGTGACTTTTCCCCTTGTAGACCTGTCGACATACTGTGTCAGGAAGCTCTCCTGCACATACTGGACAAAAACTGACCCATCTATAGTAATCGTACTATAGTGTTCCCAGTCAATATTTGGAAAGTTGAAGTCCCCCATGACAACTACCCTGTCTCTCTCACTCCTATCGAGGATCATCTTTGCTATCCTTTCCTCTACATCTCTGGAACTATTCGGAGGCCTATAGAAAACTCCCAACAGGGTGACCTGTCCTTTCCTGTTTCTAACCTCAGCCCATACTATCTCAGTTGATGAGTCCCCAAACAGCCTTTCTGCAACTGTAATACTGTCCTTGATCAACAGTGCCACACCTCCCCCTCTTTTACCATCTTCTCTGTTCTTACTGAAACATCTAAATCCTGGAACCTGCAACAACCATTCCTGTTCCTGCTCTATCCATGTCTCCGAAATGGCCACAACATCGAAGTTCCAGGTACCAACCCATGCTACAAGTTCACCCACCTTACTCCTGGCTTTGAAGTAGACACACTTCAAACCAACTTCTTGCTTGCCGGTGCCATCTTGCGTCCCTGAAACTTGACTTCAGACCTCCCTACTCTCAACCTTTTCTATACTTGAACTACAAGTTTGGTTCCCATCCCCCTGCTGGATTTGTTTAAACCCACCCCAATAGCTTTTGCGAATTTCCCCCCCAGGATAATGGTACCCCTCTGGTTCAGATGAAGGCCATCCTGCTTGTAGAGGTCCTACCTATCCCAGAAAGAGTCCCAATTATCCAACAATCCAAAACCCTCCCTCCTGCACCATCCCTGTAGCCACGTGTTCAACTCCTCTCTCTCCCTATTCCCCGCCTCACTAGCACTTGGCACGGGCAACAAACCCAAGACAACAACTCTGTTCGTCCGAGCTCTAAGCTGCCATCCTAGTTCCCTGAATTTCTGTCTTAAATCCCCATCTCTCTTTCTACCTATGTCGTTGGTGCCCACGACTTGGGGCTGCTCCCCCTCCCCCTTCAGGATCCCAAAAACACGATCAGAGACATCACAAACCCTAGCACCTGGGAGGCAACACACCAACCGTGAGTCTCTCTCGTCCCCACAGAACCTCATATCTGTCCCCCTAACAATGGAGTCCCCAATGACGACTGCTCTGCTCCTCTTCCCCCTTCCCTTCTGAGCAGCAGGGACAGAATCTGTGCCAGAGCCCTGGGCCCCACTGCTTTCCCCTTGTAAGTCGTCCCCCCCAACAGTATCCAAAATGGTATACTTATTGTTGAGGGGGATGGCCACAAGGGATCCCTGCACTGCCTTCTGGTTCCCTTTCCAACCCCTGACTGTAACCCATCTGCCGTTTTCTTGTACCTGAGGAGTGACTACCTCCCTGTAACTCCTCTCAATAAGCCCCTCTGCCTCCCGAATGATTTGAAGTTCAACCAGCTCTCGCTCTAGTTCCCTAACGCGGGTTTCGAACACGATCAGAGTTTTACTGGCTCAGAGATAGGGACACTACCACTGTACCAGAAGAACAATTTCCATTTGAGTTTTAATGCCAATTAATGATGGTTTCTTTGTTACCATTGCTGAAGGCAGTTTTCAGTTCCAGATTTTATTAGTTTAAATAAAAGGCAGTATGATAGGATGAGAACCTCAGAGCATTAACCTGAGGACAGCCCTAACAACATTATCACACCAACATCTTTCCCAAAAGTTCCAACAAAAGCAGGGCTGAACATTCAATCTTATGACTGTACTATGCACTGCCTGAATCCTCAGGGAAAGTTGATCATTAGCATATTCAACAATGGGTGACAGTATCTGACCACAATTTCCATTCACTTACATCTTCCAGTATTGTTGATGGCTGCTTCCTTGTTAGCAGATAGATACTTAATTCCAATGAGGGTCCTATTTAATTAAATTGAAGTGAAAAAGAAAGATCTTCATTTCAAAAGGAAAAAAAAGCTGGCTGCTTAAGAGAGGTGGTTATTCATCAGTGCGACAGACTTCACTGTATTTTATATTAGTCCCAAAAACTATTTCTAAGGAGAGAGGAGACAATGAAGAAATCCATAGGGCACCACTTGCTGAAATTAATCTAAAGTCTTCTGGTATCAAAGTAGGAGGAAAGAAAAGGAGGAAATTATGGAGTTTTTTTGCATAACTATCAAGTAAATGTGCAAAATTGGACTTGCAATCAAATTAATTTTGAGTTGGATTAGAATTCCTCTGATCTTGTGGCAAATGACAAAAAAAAACAACTGGGTCTCTCATGAAACACTCTGTACCGGGAAGAAACTCTGGGAAACTAACATGGTTACATTGAACAGCATGCGACTGAATGTCAGTCGGATCAAACATGTCATCATAGAAGAAAGTCATTCTTTAGAGTAAGAATTAACGTTGCACTGCTGCCTTACAAGGCCACAGTGCACTCTGCATGCTCGAGAATTGCTTTCGAATTGCAATCACTGCTGTTCTGCTGCCAACCACAATCGTCAGTTTGCTCACAGCAAGATCACAAAAAGAGCTTTGAGGTAAATCTAAGTAGGAGAAGAACATTAAGGGCCTTGAGTCTCTTCTGCATTCATTGAAATCATGGCTTAACTGTGACCTAATGCTATATCTCAGGCTTTTCCTCATTCACTTCCTATCTCTAACAAAACTATCAATTTCAAGAGAGATAATCATCCGGAAGGTCACTGATGATGTTTCCTAATATGGTGACGAAAGGTCTGAAAATGAACCTTCCAGCTCAGCGAGCAAACTTACATTTGGAGATAATCAATATTTAATGGTGTTTGTAGAAGAAAAAATGTTAACTGAGGCTAGTGTTCCACCTCTATTTCTGAAGTGAGACAATATGATTATTTTCTAACTTTCACAAATTTTACTTTGACATAGACAAGCAAAATCCGAACATCCAAACAGGCAGCAGGGGAAGGTCATTCAATCTTTCAAGACTGCTCTGCCATTTAATAAGGTTATGGCTGATTCCTGAAGAAGGGCCTGTGCCCGAAACGTCGAATCTCCTGTTCCCTGGATGCTGCCTGACCTGCTGTGCTGTTCCAGCAATAAAGTTTCAACTTTGATCTCCAGCATCTGCAGACCCCACTTTCTCCTCTATGGCTGATCTAACATTAATTCCACTGCCCCATCCGCATCTAAGAAACTTTCAGCACACTGCTTACCAACGCTGCCTTAATGGAATTCAAGGACTCTGCTTCCACAGCCTTTTCAAGAAGAAAACTCCAAAGACACGAGAAGCTCTGGAAGAAAAAATATTGCCTCTTCTCTATGGTAAATGGGTGATTCTATATTTTTAAACATCGATCTATAGTTTGTGTTTATTCTATAAAAGGAGACATACTCTCCACATCGATCCTGTCAATACCCTTCAGAATCGAGTAGGCTTCTACCAAGTCAGCTCTTCCTCTTCAAAGCTCCAGAGGATACAACTCAACAACCGTTTCACCAGAGGTTATGTCATCACTTCTTATGCTGCTTAGCCCACATTAAAAGCCAAAGATGCAAAGATTGAGCAATTCCTTTTGCTTTAGGAAATAAGAAGCCTCCTCCTCTGTCCTTATTGTGAAACTGTGTGTGATTCAGCCACAGGTTCTGGCAGAATGAGTTTTTTGAGAACGACTCAGGTTCAACTGAGGCATTCAAATGAACATTGAGTGGTTTTCTGGATAGAAATGGTGAAACTGATGTGGGAATACGGCAGGAGATTGGCACTGGGTAATAGGACCAGTGCAGGCATAATGGGCTGAATAGCACCGTAAAAAATTCCATGATTTTGTGATATAAAGTCAGAAAGTCATATAGATATACAGCATGGAAACAGTCCCTTTGGTCTACCCCATCCATGCCAACCAGGAATCCTGACTGATCTAGTTCCACTTGCCAGCAGTTAGCCTCTATCCCTCTAAACCTTTCCTATCCATTCACCCATCCAGAGGCCTATTGAATGTTGTAATTGTACCAGCTTCCACCACTTCCTCTGGCAGCTTGCTCCACACACACAACACCATCTGTGTGAAAGAGTTGCCCCTTAGATCCCTTTTTAATCTTTCCCCTCTCACCTCAAACCTACACCCTCAAGTTTTGGACACCCTTACCATGGGAATAAAAAGATCTTGGCTATTTACATTATCCGTGCTGCTCATGATTTTATAAACCTCTATAAGGTCACGCCTCAGCCTTCGATGTCCCAGGTAAAAAGCTTCAGCCTATTCAGCCTCTCCCTTTAGCTCATACCCTCCAATCCAAGCAATATCCTTGTCAATCTTTTCTGCACCCTTTCAAGTTTGACAACATCTTTCCTAATGGAGGGACACCAGAATGTGAATACAGTATTTTAAAAGTTGTATGCAGTATTCTCAATGCACTGACCAATGAAGGCAAGTATACCGAACACTTTCAAGTAAGTATGCTGTCCAATGTAATGTTAAATTTAGGTTGTCTTTGATCTTAACACAAAATAATTAGTTATCGGTTCATAAGATTTGGATTGTGTATCATCACTTATAAATTACCAAGGGCTCCAAACAAACTTGCAGGCAATACTTTTTCATTGCCAACACATTTTGGTCAAGATGTGTTCCTGAGAAGCTGGTATTGAATTCCTGATGAAGAGCTTATGCCCGAAATTTCGACTCTCCTGCTCCTCGGATGCTGCCTGTCCTGCTGTGCTTTCCCAGCAACACGCTTGAAGCTGGTATTGAACTCCATAAGGTGCCTCTGTTTCTGGTCAATGGTACCTCCCATGACTTTGATCGATAGCCATTCTTCATCACCCTGAAATTCTTACCCTTCAAGTAATTTTCAATTTCCTTTCAGAAGTTATGATTGAGCCTGCTTCTCCACCTCCCTGGCAGGCAACGCATTCCTGATATTAACATGGTGCATAATTTCTTTCCTCAGGTTGCCTCTGGTTCTTTTACCAATTACTTTAAATGTAGCTTTCAGGAAAGGTCACAAATAATAGTTGCAACTGACATTTCAATTTCCTGTCTCAATTTCCTTTCTTCTTGCTGTGAGTGTAATAATTTCTCCAAAGTTGTGGCTGGATATTCCCTACTCAGGTACATTATCCAAGAGCTCATGAATGAGAGATCTGCCCAGATGAAGATTTACAGCAGGGCCAGAGAGTGGGTGAAAGGATAACAGTCATCTGTGAGGCATCCTGCATCAATACTTTTCTTTTTACACCAACATCCCAAGGTAAATTTAGGTTAGGTGGACAGGCAGGCAGTACTGAGGAAGTGGGAAGTGGGGAGGCTGCAGAAGGATCTAAACAGTTTGGAGGAGTGGTCCAGGAAATGGTTGATGGAATTCAATGTGAGCAAATGCGAGGTCTTGCACTTTGGGAAAAAGAATAGAAGCATGGATTACTTTCTAAACGGTGAGAAAATTCATAAAGCCAAAGTACAGAGGGATCTGGGAGTGCTCGTTGAGGATTCTCTAAAGGTAAACATGCAGGTTGAGTCTGTGATTAAGAAAGCGAATGCAATGTTGTCAATTATCTCAAGAGGGTTGGAATATAAAAGCACTGTTGTGCGACTGAGACTTTATTAGGCTAAAAAGCAGTACATGGACAATACCATAAGACCATAAGACATAGGAGTGGAAGTAAGGCCATTCGGCCCATCGAGTCCACTCCGCCATTCAATCATGGCTGATGGGCATTTCAACTCCATTTACCCGCATTCTCCCCGTATTGATAAATTCTTGATGTCACAAGGAATTAAGGGCTACGGGGAGAATGCAGGTAAGTGGAGTTGAAATGCCCATCAGCCATGATTGAATGGCGGAGTGGACTCGATGGGCCGAATGGCCTTACTTCCGCTCCTATGTCTTATGGTCTTATGGTCTAAATAGAGACGCAATGTCTATGAAGCTCGTAGAAGTTGGCATAGTGAATGATTTCAATAATCAAATTGGATGGACATCTAAGGGAATGAGTTGAGAGTGTGGTGCTGGAAAAGCACAACAAGTCAGGCAGCATCTGAGGAACAGGAGAATCGACATTTCGGGCAAAAGCCCTTTTGTCTGAAACGTCGATTTTCCTGCTCCTCGGATGGTGCCTGACTTACTGTGTTTTTCCAGCACCACACTCTCAACTCTAATCTCCAGCATCTGCAGTCCTTACTTTTGCCAAATTTACTTAAGGGAATGAGTTGAGAGGAGACTCAAGTGGAACATTATCTCTGGCATGGACTGTTTGGGCCAAATTACCTGTTTCTGTGCCGTACACTTTCTATAGTCCTCTGTAAATAAATTTGCAAGACGACTGGGATAGTAGGAGTGGAATCGGACTAATTAGATTGTTGCACAAAGAGCTGGGATAGGCTGATTTGCCAAATGGTTTCCTGAGCATTAATGATGTCATGACTCTCAATGCCTTTTCATAAATGCCCGTGTCATCAAAATATAAAGCAAAGATCCCAAATGTTCTGAGGAACAAGGCATTGCTACATACCATTTAATGAAATGGAAAGGTTGAATAAGCTTGGACTTTTCTCTCTGGAGAGAAGGAGGAAGAGAGGAGACCTGATCGAGGTGAACAAAATAATGAGTGGAATAGATAGAGTCAATAGCCAGAGACTTTTCCCCAGGGCAGGATTGACTGGTATGAGGAGTCATAGTTTGAAGATATTAGGAGGAAGGTATAAAGGAGACGTCAGAGGTAGGTTCTTTATGCAGAGAATTGTGAATGCATGGAATGCATTGCCAGCGGTGCTGGTGGAAGCAGAGTCATTGGGGAAATTTAAGTGACTGCTGGACATGCACATGGATAGCAGTGAGTTGAAGGGTGTATAGGTTAAGTTACTATATTTTACATTAGGATTGAACCTCGGCACAACATCATGGGCCAAGGGGCCTGTTCTGTGCTGTACTTTTCTATGTTCTATTCTATGTTCTATGAAGCTATATTTCATAGATTCGCAATTGTCCACAATTGCTTCTCCTTTGTCAATATGCTGCCTAGATTCAGAGAATGAAACAGCATAGCGGGAAGCCTGTTATCTTGTAATGACTGTTCTCAATCTATTCAAGAGTTGTCAAGTTAGTCCCATTTACCTATTCTTTAACTTTTGTCCTGATAATCAATTTTCTGTTCATTCATGTAATTTAATATTGAACATTGCTGTTATGATCAAATTCATAATTAAAAATAAAATATAGTCACATTAATGTTATGCCCTCCATCATGAGGTCAAAAGTGGGGATGTTCGCTGATGATTGCATAATGTTCAGCACCATGTGTGACTCCTCAGATACTGAAGCAGTCCATATTCAAATGCAACAAGACCTGGACAATATCGAGCCTAGGGCTGAAAAATAACATTCTTGCCACACATATGCCAGACAATAGCCATCTCCATTAAACAACAATCTAATCACTGCCTTTGACATTCAATGATGTTACAACCATTGAATCCCTCACTATCAATGTCCTTGAAGTTACCATTGATCCGAAACTCAACTGGACTCACCACAGAGACTAAATGGCTACAAGAGAAGGGCAGAGGCTGGAAGAACTGCGGTGAGTTACTCACCTCCTCTCCATCATCTACAAGGCACAAGTCAGGAATGTGTTGGAATGCTCCCCACTTCCCTGGATGGGTCAGCTCCAATAACAATCAAAAAGCTTGACACCATTTAGGACAAGACAAAAATGTGGACTGCAGATGCAGGAGATCAGTCAAGATTAGAGTGGCGCTGAAAAAGCACAGCAGGTCAGGTAGCATCCGAGCAGCAAGAAAATCGACATTTTGGGCAAAAGCCCTTCACTATCTAGGACAATACAGCCCACTTGATTGGCACCACCATCCACAAGATACACTGCAGAAATTCACCAAAGATCCTCAGACAGCACCTTCAAACTCACCACAATTTCCTTTTAGAATGACAACGGCTGCAGATACATAGGAACATCACTAACTGCAAGTTCACTTCCAAGCCACTCACCATCCTGAATTGGAATTATGTCACCATTCCTTCACTGTTGCTTGGTCAAAATCTTGGAATTCCCTCCCTAAAGGCATTGTGGGTCAACCTTCAGCAGGTGGACTGTTGTGGTTCAAGAAGAGAGCTCGCTACCACCTTCTCAAGGGCAAATAGCGATGGGCAATAATTGCTGGCCCAGCCAGTGACGCCACATCCCAGTAAAAGAAAAGCACATGTTGGCTCAAGGTAGTGGCTCAAGGAGGCCATTCAACACCACCATCTTGTGCAAGTCTAGGGATGGGCAAAAACTGCTGGACCAGCTAGCCACACCCATATCCCGCAAATAAATTTAAACTGTGTATAAAACTCCATTTCAGAGAATATTTTACCAAGTTAATGCTTGAAATGGTGAGGATTGTTTTATGGAAAAGAGGGCAGGCTTGGTTTTTATCTACTGGTGTTGCGTAGAGTAGCCCTTTTGGTTACCATGAATGTCCCAACTTCTCAAACTCTCCCCTCTCCCAATGTGTTGTGATCCTCAGGTTAAACACACCACCAATTGTCTATCTTTAATGACGGACCAGCAATTGAAAAATGCTTTAAAAAAATCATTATTAATCATTACCTTCTCGGACCATGGTGATAAACAGCAGCAGATAAGGTGTGATTTGATTGAATCATATAAGATCCTGAGGGAGTTTGGCAGGCATGATATGAAAAGGATGTCTCCTGGTGTGGAAGAATCAAGAACTGGTGTCAAAGTTTAAAAATCAGGGAAGGCCAATTCAACACACTGGGAAGGAGAAATTATTTCCCTCAGAACGTCATGAGTCATTGCATTTGTCTTCCTGAAAGGCAGTGGAAACAAGGCCATTGAATGTTTTCTGAACATTGGCAGATAAATACTAGTGAGGCAAGGGAGGGGCAGTGGTGGGTGGGTTGAAAGATCATAAGAGGTCAATAGCAGTGCAGCCTTGAGGTCACATTCAGCTATGATCTTATTGGCTGATGGAACAGGCTCGAGGGGCTGAATGGCCTAATCCTGCTTATATGCATTCACTGTTCAATCTCCTTCTCCCATCCTTTGAGGCAGCACTTTCCAGACAATAATAACTGGCTGTGTAAAAGAAAGTCTCCTCATTCCTCCGTTTGTTTTTAGTCAATTATCTTAAATTTATGCCCTTTAGTTACCGTCACGTTTATCAGTGGAAGCAATTTGTCCCAATCTACTCCTTGTTTTCCCTTTCATAGCTCTCCCTGTGATTCCCAACTCTCTCAGAATATAAAGAGCCCCTTCTATACTCTACTGTTTGTTCTCAACACGAGGATGATAATTCTAAAAGAGCCACTATTCAAAGTGATGACAAACATCGAATCATAACTTACCTGAAGTATTCGCGATGAATCATGTTCAGCAGCCAGCTAACCATAAGCAATTGGCCAGCAGTGATCTTATTAACTATCTTATTTTTATCAGAAGCTGTATGTGCTTCTGATAAGGCCAGCATTTATTTCAGATCCCTAATTGCCATTGCACCCAATAGTGCAGATTAAGAATATTATAACTGAGACAGCTTCCCTCCAGCTATTGAAAAATGTTTCTAAAATAATCATTATTAACAATTACAACAGCATATTCTCAGATAGGATATGGCTCAGGAGGGCAAGTTCTGATCATTAAGTGAAGTCCAATCATTACGAGCAGTCACAATTAGAACAACTTCCTATTATACCGATGATCAATAAAATCTGGTACATCTGCTTTGGGTCTCATTGTTTCACACCATAAACCTTGCTTTTGGTTAAAGTAAAGAAAAGTAAATGTTTATGGAGAACATTTCACATCATCTAGACATCCCAAATCATTTTACAGGCAATCGAGCACTTTTGACACTGTTTTCATGCCACAGGGACGTCCATCAATGTTTACATATTAAGCCACTCCAACATGCTAGCATAGTCAAGTCAAGTTACCATTAGAATAACTTTACAAAGGCTGGTATCCTGTCACCAAGTCACCCTTTATTTACATGTAGGCAAAAGTGAGGACTGCAGATGCTGGAAACCAGAGTTTAGATCAGAGTGATGCTGGAAAAGCACAGCAGGTCAGGCAGCATCTGAGGAGCACGAAAATCATGCTGATGAAGGGCTTTTGCCCTAAATGTCAATTTTCCTGCTCCTCGGATGCTGTCTGACCTGCTGTGCTTTTCCAGCACCACTCTGATCTAAACTTTGCTTACATGTGCATTGTTCTGATCCAGCTTCCTCAGAGGCAGTTCTCAGAGTGCACAGAACCTCTGACACAATCACAGGAATTGGTGGAAAAGCTCATCAGGTCTGGCAGCATCTGAGAAAAGAAATCAGAGTTAACTTCTTGAGTCTGCTGATACTTCCTTGGTTTTGTGAGGACATGAAACGGTAACTCTGATTTCTCTTCACAGGTGCTGCCACGATTTTCCAGCAATTCCTGGTTTTGTTTCTGATTTACAGCATCCACAGTTAGAATTTCTGACAACCCTGTTTTTTTTTCTTTCTTTTTCTTTCTCTTTTACCCCCACACTAATGTCTAACTGCAGTAGTGCTTATATTTTCCCCATGTTGTGTGTGTGCAGGTGTCAGACACAGTGAAAATCAACAAGTGTGTAAATCTTCATTTATATTCCACCACCAGGAAGAAAGGAAACACCTGAGTGGCCAGTGACAAGCAGTGCCCTTCACATCAAAGGGAAATGCTGTGTGATCAAACAGTGAAGGGGAGGGCAGGGATTAAATCAAAATAGAGTTGGAGGGGGAAATAATGCACTCCACTCCCTGCGGCGACCACCTCTCCCTGAACAACTCCAGGGTGTTGGTGGAGACCGCGTGCTCCTTCTTCAAGGATACCTGGGCTCTAACGTAACTGCGGAAGAGGGGCAGGCAAACATTCCTATATATTTCTTGTTTGTCTTTTTTTTTCTTGTTTCTTTTTTGTTTTCTTTTTTTCTCTTTTTTTCTCTATTTTCTTCCCCCAGCACCCATGGTGTGTGTGCAGGTGTGAGATACAGTGAAGGGAGGGCAGGGATTAAATCAAAATAGAGTTGGAGGGGGAAATAATGCACTCCACACCCTGCAGTGCCCACCTCTCCCTAAACAGCTTGAGGGTGTTAGTAGACACCATGTGCTCCTTCTCCAGAGATACCTGGGCTCTGACATACCCACAGAAGAGGGGCAGGCAGTCGGCCCTAACGACCCCCTCCACGGCCCGCTGCCTGGACCTGTTTATGGCTAGTTTGGCCAGGCTCAGGAGCAGACCCACGAGGTAGCCCTCTGACCTCACCCCTGTTTTTTTTTCCCTGGTTATATTTCTTTTGTTTTTCTTTAGCCCCCACACTCCCGCCTAACTGTGGTAGTGCTTATTTTTTCCCCAGCACCCATGGTCTGTGTGTGCAGGTGTGAGACACAGTGAGAGACGCAAAGTGGACGAATCTTTATTCAATTTCCACCACCATGAAGATAGGAAAACACCCGGGCGGCCAGTGACAAACACTGCCTTTCACATCAAAGGGCAGTGCTGTGTGATCAAACAGTGAAGGGAGGGTAGGGACTAAATCAAAATAGAGTTGGAGGGGGAAATAATGCACTCCACTCTGTGCGGTGCCCACCTCTCCCTGAACAACTCCAGGGTGTTGATGGACACCGCGTGCTCCTTCTCCAAGGACACCCGGGCTCTAACGTAACCGCGGAAGAGGGGCAGGCAGTCGGCCCTAACGAACCCCCCTCCATGGCCCGCTGCCTGGACTTGTTTATGACCAGTTTGGCCAGGAGCAGACCCACGAGGTGGCCCTCTGACCTCACCCCTGTTTATATCTGTCTGGCAGGAATCCCTGATTGGGACAGGTTAACAGTCCAATCAGGGAACTCATACTCTATAAGGTCCACTTGGTTGGCCTTGTCAGTCACTACAGCATCAGTTTTACCAGACCGTAGGGCTACTCTCTCAATAGAGAGAGAGAGAGAGAGAGAGAGAGAGAGAGAGAGAGAACTGGTGATGATGTAACCTGAGGATTACTGTGCCTCAGGTGAGGCGAGAGGTTGAGAAGGAGAGTTCTTCATGATAAAATCAGCTGGTCTGGGCATTGAACTCATACTGTTGACATCACACTGCTTCATTAGCCAACTGTCCAGCCAACTAAACTAAACCAACCCCCATCACAACAGGCAAAGTGAGAGTGATTGCATAATTTTTTTTCTAACACTTAGTTAAGGGATAAAATAATAGAAAGGAGACCAGCAAAAAAAGTCTACTCATCCACAAACAATGTCATGAGATTCCTTATGTCCACTTGTGAAGTTATAAAATCCCCAGTTTAATATCAAACATACAAACAAGGAGCAATAGCAGGCCATGTAGCCGCTCATGTTTAATTCACCATGAAAAATTAGGGTCGGGCAATAAATGCTGGCTAGCCAGCAATGTGGACATCCCACTGGAAAATAAATCTAAATCATGGTTAATCTGATTATAAGCTGAAATCTGTTTTATGACCTATTCCTAACAATCTCTTACCCTCATTACTTAAGATCCTATCTATGTCTGACTTAAAAATAACTTAATGTCTCTACTTACAGAATCTTTTTCAGAGCTTATAAGGCTCACAACCCTCCCAGAGAATTTTTTCAACTCAAATTTTCTTTCAATGCATGACATCTGATTTTAATATACTGATGCTCTAATTCTTGATTCTCAGACAAAAAGAAACATACTCTCGACAACTACTCGGTCAAGAGCCCTCACGATTTTGTATGTTCCAATCAAGTTACCTTTTATTGTTCCGTAATGTAGTGGATACAAGTTATAGTGATCGGAACAAGGGCTAGGTGCATCTCACTGACTGTGAGATCCTAGATTGAGACTGTTAACCTGGGTATATCAGGGACCCCAGGCTAACAGATATCAACAGGAGATTCAGAAGGCTTCCTCAATCTAGGTACTGGCTTGGAGCTGGCTGGTCACAGCCCATGTACTGTGTACATTTAAATAAAGGGTGATTGGTGATGGGATACTGCCCCCTGTGCACTTACTTCACAAGCATAGTTCTGTCTATGCTTTCCTCATAAGTCAATCATTCATTTCAGGTATTGACCTGGTAAACCCTTTCTGAACTACCTCCAATCCTCAGTTAAAGTGACAAATGCTATTGCACTGAAATTAAGCACCTCCAACAGTGCAGTGCTTCCTCAGAACTGCAATGTGGTTTTCCTAAAGTTTATTTGTTCTGGCGAGTGTATGTAATTCTGGTTAAATAGAGAATTTTCATGGTCTTTTTTTAAAATTAATGCGATTGTCTTGAGAAACACCCATGTGAGTTAAACAAATCTTAAACTCCAATGTCTACTCTCAGTATTTATAGTAGTTTTTGGGGCTGTATCACTAATTTCCTATATATAGGGGTGGTACCTTAATTATAATAAGGTTCATCTCTTTATATTCCAAATCTGAAATTAATGTGATTCCAATCAGAATAGATCTGGCCCTTTTGCATTTCTAAGAAAGTTATATCACTGTTAATTTCGAAGTAAGCTTTGGGCCTCTTTGATTCTGGGAAGCCAAACTTGTGACGGTCAATTTTTTACTCATCAGATGATAGAGTTAGATTTAAGATTTTAGTTAGTGTTTGGGTCAATGTTTTAAGATTATAATGATTTTCGGTTGGACAATTAAAGTTGATTTTGGCCCCAGGTTACTAGTATCAACTTGTCTTATGAAATATTACAATCTGGCCTTTCTACATTAACAGTAAAAATTACGCAACTTTGAGTGCATCCCTTTTATCAAGGATCTTTTAATACTTTAAAGTGAGGCAAGTCCTCATGTGCAAAGGGAATTGTATCTTGAATAGTTTACCATTCATTTAGCTGTTACTTAAACTAGGATAACTCTTCTAACCACCCACCCTGACATTGTGTCAGATTTCTTTACCCAGCTTATGTCAAAACTGATTAACAAACGAAGTGAGGGTGATGTGACAAAGCAACTTTTTCACACAGCAAGTGGTTAGGGCATGGAATGCACACCCTGGAAATAGAGTGGAAGCATTGAATAGTTGTTTGCATAGTAATGGTATGCAGCGATGACAGCAAAAGGCAAAAGGGCCGGGACAGCCACAATGGGCCGAATGGTCGACTTCAGAGCTGCAATAATTCTGTGAATCTGTGACTTTACATTCTCTGAACTCCAGGGAGGATAGACTCAGCCTATTCCATCTTTCCTTGTGGAATTCCCAGGAAATTAAAAGTAGCAGATACAAATGGAAGCTTTGGAGATACGCATGTGCATGCATTTTTAAAAAGAAATTCTGAAATTGACAATAACTAAACTCCAACAACTAAGTAATAATGTAGCCTTTAATTTTATTGTATTCTCTGGGGACATTTCCTATACAGGAGACTCAGATTTTAGGACTACAAACCACTTCCATGTTTCAGATCTGAAACTTACAGCTGTGAATGTTCCACTACTCATCGATAGACTACAAACTAATTAGACCAAGAATATATTGTTCTGCTAGTGGAAGAGTCCAACACTGGGGGCCATAAATCTAACATTGTTAACAATAAATGCAGTGAGGAATTCAGAAGGAAAATCTTTATCCAGAGAGTGGCTAAGATATAGAACTCATAATAAAAGCAACAATACTTTTAAGGTAACTCCTAACAAAATCCTCCAATGTGTTTCAGAGGAACATTTTGAACAAAATATAACACTGAGCAACAGAAGGTGATATCAAGTCAGATTTTTGGGAGTGTATTAAAGAATGGAAATGATGTAGAGAGATAAAGAGATGTTGTGAGAGAATTCCATAATTTGGCACCCAGGTACTAGAGACACTGTCATCAAGGGTAGAGCAATTAAAATCAGGGAAATTGCAGAGTCTGTGGTGTTTTGCAGCAGTATTGAATTGGAGGATAGGGAATGATGAGGCTATGAACCAATCAACTTTAGGAAGTGGAGTGAAGGACATGCCCCATGTCTGTATCAATGGTGCTGAAGTGGACATGGTCAAGAGCTTCAAATTACTTAGAGTGAATATCGCCAACAATCTGTTTTTATACATCCACATCGACGCTACAGCCAAGAAAGCGCATCAAACACCTCTACTTCCTCAGAAGGTGAAAGAAACTCAGCGTACCCACAGTGACTCTTACCAATTTTTGTAGATGCGCCATAGAAAGCATCTTATACAGATGTATCATAGCTTGGTATAGCATCTGCTCTGCTCAAGACATCAGGAAATTACAGAGAGTTGCAATCATAGTCTAGTCCATCATGAACATCAGCGTTCCTTCCATTGACTCTGTCTGCACTTCTGGCTGTCTCAGGACAGCAGCAAAAATAATCAAACGCCCCTAGCAATTAGATTACTTACAGTGTGGAAACAGGACCTTCGGCCCAACAAGTCCACACCGACCCACTACCCAGACCCATTCCCCTACATGCAATTTAGCATGGCCTATTCATCTAACCTGCAAATCTTTGGACTGTGGGAGGAAACCCACGCAGACATGGGGAGAATGTGCAAACTCCACACAGTCAGTCACCTGAGGCAGGAGTTGAACCTGGGTCTCTGGTGCTATGAGGCAGCAGTGCTAACTACTGTGCCACCATGTCACCCACTGTTCTCTTTCACCCTTTTCTGTCAGGCAGCAGTGACAGAAGTTTGAAAACACATGCCAACAGATTTGAGAACAGCTTCTTCCTCACTGTTATCAGAGGTTTGAAAGGAACTCATATGTATTAGAGTTGATGTTTCTCTGCACTTTCTCTGTGGCTGTAACACTATGTTCTTCATTCTGTTCTGTTACCCTGATGTACTTAAGTAAGGTATAATTTGTCTGGTTAGCACATTAAACAGTACTTTTTATGGTACATATAACAATAATAAATCAAATCGATGTAGGTCAGAGAGTACAGGGGTCATAGGTGAGCAGAACCTGGTGAGCAAGATGTGGGCAACAGAGATATAAATAATGATGGTATTTAGAATATTCAGGTTTGTGAAGGATAACATTGTGTTGTGTAAGGGCTTCAGGACTCTGGAGCAACCTTGCAAGAATATCACAGAGCTACACGTCACTGAGTATAGATACCGTAGTTTGGGCAAGATAGAACACAGTGGAAGAAGCTCGATTACACTATAATTCTGGAAGTCTACACCAGGCTAGACTGTAACATGGACATGAACGCATCCAAAAAATAGATTAGTCCTGACATAATATAAATATAAGGTCAAAATTTGCTTTATCTATAATTAACATATACAGCACTATATTCTATTTATAGAACATAGAACATAGAAGAATACAGCGCAGTACAGGCCCTTCGGCCCTCGATGTTGCGCCGATCCAAGCCCACCAAACCTACACTAGCCCACTATCCTCCATATGCCTATCCAATGCACGCTTAAATGCCCATAATGCAGAGTATAGGCTAGTGCAAAGGACAGACATATATTGTGTAAGGCAATGATTCTGAAAGACTTAATGCTAAAGTTGCATTAAGCCCCATCCATTCTGATGATGTCAAACAGTGCTTGAGTGGGGAATAAGGCAATCTTATGTAAGATCCTAATGAGATCAAAAGTGACATTTCTGACTCCTGATGGTCTTAGATAATTACATCTAACTAGTCAATGTAACCTGTATCAACTGCTGCCTTACAATAAACGAATCCTTTTTGATGTAAGACAAGGGTCTCTTTTTGTTAAGGATCACTGTTTGTCTATTAAATACTATTGACAATTGAACAGTCCCTGAATCTCAGCACAGAAAGGAGGATTGCTGGCAGCAGCACACATTAACCACACAGGGTGCAATGTGACAGCATATGAAAGGTGACATTTAACATAGAGAAGTGTGAAGTGATTCATTTTGATAAGAAATTTGAGGACAGACAAAATAACTGGTGAGATGATGTGGCTGCGGAAATACAGCTGACTGGAGGTGCACATACACAAGGAATTCACGAATGGAAGGGCATAGAGTCATACAAAACAGATTCTAATCCCTCCTCCAGGTCATTTATAAATATGACAAACAGCAATGGTCCCAAAACAGATCCTTGCGGAACACCGCTAGTGACGGCACTCCAAGATGAACCTTTGCCATCAACTACTACCCTCTGTCTTCTTCCAGCCAGCCAATTCCTAATCCAAACCTCCAACTCACCCTCAATGCCATACCTCCGTATTTTTTGCAGTAGCCTACCATGGGGAACCTTATCAAACGCCTTACTAAAATCCATATACACCACTAATGATTATGTATAATCAATAGTGCTACTTTGAAGTCTAAGTCAGTTCTTAGCTTTGCTGTCTCCTCAACCAGCCTGCCTTGAAACTAAGTTCAGAATGTGGCGTCAAACCACACAGCTAAAGAGGTAGAATGTGGGAGGCAAGCCAGGAGTTTATCGAAACAGTCAGATATGAGGGTCTGAATTGAAATTTAAGTAATTACATCATGGAAGAAGAAATAGATGTGTTATAAAAATTGGCCTAGCCAGTGGCAACAACATCCCTTGAACAAGTGAAACAAAAAAGATCTTTATCAGATATTGATAAATTGTTGCAGTGTATCCATGTAGGCTGAGTAGCCAGTTTCTGTGCTGTCAGGAAATTATTTGTAATTCACTAGATTAAATTCCAGGATGCACGGCAACCTTATTGTCTTTTTCAATCGTGTGATGTGGAAAATTCTGGTGAAGCCATTATATATTGTCCATCCTGGTTGTCCCCTGAGTGGCTGTAGATGGATCTTGTCCTTGAAAATTGTTTCAGATATGAGATGAATGGTTCTCCGGTTAGGAGATCAGAGAGCGAGTTCTGGGATCAAGACTCACTGGTGATGAAGGAACAATGGCATTTTTCCAAATGTGACTTGGAGAGGAACCTTCAAGTGATAGTGCTGCCACAGTGTTGTTGGTCTTAATGGGATGAGTCATAAGTGTTATGAAGATGTGGGTGTACTGTACCTTTAAGAGAGTTAACATCTAGCAAAAACTACCTGACAGCACCAAGTGTTCTCAGTAAGATGCAATGTAACAGGTGCTCCAGCTACTGGGGTAGCGAGGGTAGCTGGTTGCCTGGAAATGACAAAACAGATTTGAATTCGGCCAATCAGTTAAAATTATACCCTAAAAAAATACCAATCTCCAATCCAGTTTGAATTTCGTATGTTGACAATCTTAAAAACCAATGACACAATCCGATGCTTTGGGAATACAAGACCAGGGAAAATTGAACAGTAGAGAGGAGAACGACCAAGTCACCAGCATGTAAAAAGACTGCTGATA
Source organism: Chiloscyllium plagiosum (assembly GCF_004010195.1). NCBI lineage: Eukaryota > Metazoa > Chordata > Chondrichthyes > Orectolobiformes > Hemiscylliidae > Chiloscyllium > Chiloscyllium plagiosum. Next base: position 8,525,173 of record NC_057726.1, read on the forward strand.
AAATAGCTCTCTTAAAAGGTACCTTTATCAATCAGTAACCTGTGAAGCAGAATCCACAAGAAGAAGAAAAGAAGACAGGAATTCAAAGAAAACTGAAAGCTGCCTGGTTTTGAGATAAGAAGAGTTGTTTTGTCAATCCTTATTGGGAGTTTAATCAGACAAGTATTATAGAAGGGAAGGTAAAAGATAGGTTAGAGGAAGGAATTGTAAATCATTGTTAGTCCATTATTCTCTGTTATACTTTACGAAAAAGAATTGTTAATTTTTACTTTAGCTAGTTCTTGGCCTCTCGAATTTTCTCAGATTGCTGTATGGGATAAACCTTTTCTCTGTTGTTGGTTTTAAATTAAGCAGGAGGGTTTACCCCATTTCATAACACAAGGAATTAAGGTACTGTTCCAGTAATCTTGATGAAAACATCCTGTGGTATCCAAAATATTCAAAATTCCATTTCTATGAAGAAGGACATCATGCAAAGAGAAACATATGTATGAACATACCAGTACTGTAAGGGGGAGGTCAATATCCTATGACTTTAAAGTTAGGAGGAATGGACTGACACTCTTGACTAAGAATGATCCATGATGAAACTGGTTAAGTACTCAAGGAGATAGATTGATGGGCTGAGTGGGGACAATGCGTCGCTTTTGTTTTATTTCCAATGATCTGAAGAGTTAACCATTATGGAAGTCCTTGTAAAAAGTTGTGCTCACAAAGCAGACCCCAAATATTGATTGCTCGACTTCTACCCTTGATACTTGATTCAAGCAGGTCAGATAAATGAAGTCATCCGCAAGGAATTTTTAAACGTGTTTCAGGCAAAAAGAAATCATATTAATATAAATGTGATTCTGTGAAGCTGCAGTGCTTATTATGATGAAACATAATGTCAACCAGCTGCCCCGCAGAATGGATAACAGCGATTGCAACACTGAACAGACTGGCAGTCCATGACCTCTAACAATCACGTCGTATTGGATAATAAATGGCAGGCAGTGAGTTGCAAGGCCATAATTCAATCAAAGAGATGTTGTGACGTCTTAAACCGCAAGAGCGAAAGCTCCGTAGATTCTGTTTGTCAGCAGAAGTTAGTGATTGAATTACAGCTTAAAGCCCATCAACATTATACAGCTGTTATCAGGTATAAGTATAATGCAGAGTTATTGTCTATTTATGTTTAAAAGTGTTGTTACACTACAACGACCAGCCAGGAATCAATAATTGCTTATAGCAACATGGGGCTAGAAGATCCAAGTTACAGAAATGGTTCCACATTGTCCACTAATAAAACAGAATGATGCCCTGGGATGTAATTTTCAGAACAGAAACAGACCATTTGTCCCAAATGGTCTATACCGTGTCTATGCTCTACCTGAGGCTCCTCCAATCCGAGAATCGTAGAGTCCTATAGAGTATTCCATTAAAGAAAGACCAGGGATCTGGATGGGTATATGAATAGGAAGGGGTTGGAGGGATAAGGGCTAAATGCTGGCAAATGGGACTAGATTAATTTAGGATATCTGGCTGGCATGGACAAGTTGGACCAAAAGGTCTACTTCCATGCTGTACATCTCTATGACTCTCTGTCCACACCAGTCATCAAGCACCTATCTACTCTATTCCCATTTCCCAACTCTTGGTTAAATGCCTCATTTGCTCTCGTGTTTCAAATGTTCATCCAAACTCTTAACTGTTGTAATGCTTCATGCCTCTACCGCAGTTTCAGGCAGTGAGTTAAAGATGCTCAAACCCCTTTAGGTGATTAAAAAAACTCCGTAAATTCCCCCTAAACCCTTGCCCATGTCTTATTCTCACCACAGCTACTGACTCCTACATGAAGAGAAGATTGTTCGTATCCATGCTTGTTATAATTTGGTAGAAGGTTTCCGTACTACTTAAGTTAGATACATTGATCAATAGTTCTCTGGTTTATCCATACCACACTTCTTCAATAATGGTGTCATCAGTTTTCTTCCAAAATACAATGGGCGAATGATGATGGAAAGCCTTGTCTTTGCCTGCTTGCTAATTTTGTATGTTTACATATATATTCATAGGCTAGCTGTGACAGACAGAACTCCTTCCATAATGGCCATGAAACTGGGTGATTAAATTAGAACTCCAGTCTGACATTCTGGAGGTCCTAGGTTAAATTCCATAGTCGAGAGAAACCTTGAATACAACCAAAAAAAATCATCTGGAATGCAAAATCAAGTCTCATATCAACCATGGGGACACTGTTGAATGTCTGCAAATACACTTGCTTTACACGTACCGTTCAAGGAAGAAAACTGCCATTGTGGTGTGGTCGATATGGGACTTCAGATTCACTTTTCATTATCTCTGGGCAATTCAGGGCAGGTAGTAAATGGCCAGTGATTGATTAATTAATTAATTAACATAATAATTAATTTCATATTATCAACATACACTTCTCTTTCCTTCTCCTCATGAACTTACAGATTTTCTTCGTAAGCCCAACGTTAAGCTCACGCTATATCGTTCCCTGTTTTAGTGCGTCTCGCGTTCTCACAACTATCTCTGTAAGGAAGTCCCTCCTGAATTTCTTACCAGATGTCTCAGTAACTTCTGTGCTTTATTTTGGCCTCATTTGCTTAGTAAGCATTTGGAAGATTCAGTGCAAAACAGAGTGAGCTGAAGTGATAAAAATTCACAGACTATGTACATTTTTTGAAAATAAAATTGCTAATAATAATCCTTGAGAAATATAATTTATAGTCATGATTAAATAAAGTTAATAACTAAATAAAATTGTAAATTAAAATCTCAGATTAAGGAAGATAGCAACTCATCCAACAACTTAGTTGACATCAGGATGTTCCGAAGCATTTTGCAACTAAATTTAAAATGTAGACAATGGCAGGTATAAGGAAATATGGCAAACGTTGCAAGTTTTTATAAATAGCAAAGGCTGAATATTTGTTATTAAGTGGTATTGCTTGAGGAAGAAATATTGGTCAGAACCCAAGGGAGAATATCTCTTTTTCAAATAAAATTATGGAATCTTTTACCTCTGCAGTGGTTGCTGAAGGGAGATTGGTTAACATCTGAAAGTATCGATAACAGCATAGAGTTATTCAAATTTCAGCATCAACTTGGCTTTGAACCCTTAACCAACTGGATTTGAAAGTACAGGTACTACAAACTGACCCACATACAATACAGCTGCTAGTAATAGGATGTATATCTTGTCAAACTGTCAGTTTCCACATTGTTGGCTGACCAAGGAAATCAAATTAAATATTAAAAGAGAGATAACAAAACAGTTGATGAAAAGCAGTGTAAAAATAATCCTAAATTGTTTAGTATAATTGGCAAGAATGGTCAAGCTAAGCTGAGTGAAATTGTTTCCTTAATGGGACAGAGTTTTGACCCGAGTGACTGCACATCGGTGGGATATAACATGAGCCTAAAGATTAGAATTGTCAACATTTGCAGAATGTTTACAACTAAAGGGCATGCATTTAAGGTGAAAGGGGGAAAGTTCAAAGGAGATGAGAGGGGCAAGGTTCTTACAGAGAATGGTAGGGGTGTGGAACGTGCCAGGGCTGGTGGTGGAGGCAGATACAATAGGGGTGTTTAAAGAGCTTTTTGATAATCATATGAATATGCAAGAAATGGAGGGATATGGACCAAGGGCAGGCAGAAGGGATTAGTTTAATTTGACATCATGTTCAGCACAACATCATGGGCCAAAGGGCCCGTTCCTGGTTGGACTGATCCATGTTCTATGTGGTAGAGGTTGCAGTTTTGGAAAGTGTAATAGTAGGAGTCTTGGGGAGTTGCTACAGTGCATCAAGTAGTGGGAACACTGCTGTCAATGTGTACACACCACGTAGAGAGTGAATAAATAAGTGGGCTGCTTAATATGAATATAGAAACATGCAAAATAAAAACCAAGTGGACTGTTCTTTAAATTTAAAGTGTTTCGCTCATTTTCTCTATTGAGTTTCTCCAACACTCTCTGCTTTTATTTTAGACCATTCATCCCCTGGAGTCTCCCCCACCATTCAATAAAATCACGACTGATCTGTTTGGCTGTTCCAAAGTTCCCCTTAATTGCATTTGCTTTTCTTTTGCCTTAAAAAAAATCAATGATCTCACTCTGATGCCTTCTGACGCAGAGTTCTAAAGTTCCACATCCCTCTAAACAAAGAAATTCTTCTCACATTTGTACTTACAATTCTAGTTTTAATGCAATGCCCCTCAATTCTGGCCTCATCCACAAGAGGAAACATCCTTTCTCCACCAACCTCAGGATCACTCAGGACTGTATATGTGAGCAAACATTTTAATGTTCAATGCTATTGAGTTTCTTGAGTGCTATTGAAGTTGTACTAATCCTGAAAGATGGTGCGTATTCCATTATATACTTTATTTGTGCCCTGTCATTGGTGGACTCTGGGGGACCATAAGTAATTAATCACTGCAGAATTTCTAACCTTTGACCTGCTCTGGAAGCCATGAGACATTAAGACTGATCCATTTAGATTTCTGATTAATGGTAACCCCCAGAATGTCAATATTGGGGGATTCAAGAATTGCAATGCTTTTGAATATCACAAGGAGCTAGTTCAATTCTTTCTTCCAAGAATCTGTCATAGTCTGGCACTTGTTGGCCCAAATGTAACTTGCCACTTAAAGGATCTAAGCCTGAATATTGTTTATTTCTTGCTGCATGTGGCATCAACCCTTTTCAGCATCTGAGGAGTTGTCAATGTACTGAACACTATAAACATAGTCATCATCCCACTTCTGACTTATCAAAAGGGAGATAATTAATAAAAGTTTTGAAGATGGCTGGGCCAAGAGCATTATCCTGAATTAGTGAATTAGGTTTATTGTTGTCACGTGAATACAGTGAAAAGTTTACAAGTTACCACTTATGGTGCCATCTTAGGTACAAAAGTACTCAGGTGCAGAATCTTGGTACAAACAGTTAAAAAGTTGTCGGAAAACAAAGAAATGTACCACTTCACTACATTCCACATGCAGTGACACCTTGGAGCTGATATGATGAATCTCTAACACCATAACTATTCCGTTGTGACAGGAATAATTTCAATTGTGGAGAGTTTTTTTTTCTCCTGGTTCCCTTTGCTTCCAGTGTTGCTAGGACTCCTTGATACGGAACATAGTCAAACACAGCCTTGATGTCAAGGTCAGCGTCTTTCACCTCATCTCTGGAGGTGAGCCCTTTTGTTCGTATTTGGACCAGGTCAAGGCTGCGGAGGAATCCAAACTGAGCATTAGTAAACATTGTTGCAGCGTAAGTATCCGTTAATGACACCTTGCAGATATTTGTGAATTAAGTATAGGCTGATGATCCAATCTGGATTTGTCTTGCTGTTTGTGGATGAGAGTGGATCGCTAAGTTCTTTTTCCCAGGGTAGGGGAGTCCAAAATGAGAGAGCTTAGATTTAAAGTGAGAGAAGATTGATTTAAAGTGACCCAAGGGGCAATTTTTTCATGCAGAGGGTGGTATGCGTATGGAATGAGCTGCCAGAGCAAGTGGTGGAGGCTGGTACCCTTTCAACATTTAACAGGCATCTGGTTGGGGATACGAATAGGAAGGGTTTGGAGGGATATTAGCCAAATGCTGGAAAATGGGACTCGATTAGGTTAGGATATCTGGACATGGACGGATTGGACCGAAGGGGTTGCCTCCATGCTATACAGCTCTATGACTCTATAACACATGCCGAAACATAGTTTTCAAAGTTTTGAGTAGATATCAGTGTGGTCTCTGTACTGGAACTATACCTGGAGTAACGCAAATATGGCATACAGGTTTTTATTAATACATGGTGCTATCAGGATCCATAGCCTTCTCTATATCCCATGCAGAGAAGATTGTGGATAGTAATACTAAGGAAGTTAGGAAGATGGATCATCCATCAGACAGGACTGGCTGGATATGTTGCGAATGTTTCAGCCCTGTCTCTTGTGCTGAAGCACTGATCATTGAGATTTGTGCAGCCTCCTCTTCTGATTAATTTTTAATCATCTTCCTACTCCCCATCATTGGATGTGAAAGGACTGAAAGCATTGATCTAAAATGTTGGATGATTGCTTAGCTCTGACCATTTTCTGCTGTGCATCATGCACGCCACCCTGTGTTATAGCTTGACTATTTTTTTATTTCTAGGTTCGCCTTGTGATGCTCCTGTAATGCTCACCTCTATCTTTACTGAACTTGTGTTGATTCCCTGGCTTGACCAGGATGGTGAGGGAGTGAGGGAGATGCTGTTCGGTTACAGATTTTGATTGGCTACAATTTTGCTGTTGGTGATGGCTCAGAGGAGCTCATTAATGTGCTAAGCCTTCAGATCTAGTATAATGTGGGTGGGATGGTGGCTGTGTCACACAACAGTATGGAAATTGTTCAAAAGGAGCGTGCAGTGGTCATCTTTGATAATATTGCCATGGACAGATGCATCTGTTGAGGATAACATTGAGTAGGTATTTCTCTCTTGATCATTCTCTCATTGCTTGCTGCAATCATCTCCTCCAGGACTCAGTCAGTTCGATCAGTAATGGTGCTATTGAGCTGTCCTTGCTAATGAGTGTGGAAGTCTGCCCAGTAAGTATAAATTCTGTCCTGTGTGACACTTAGTGTCTCCTCCAAGTGGTGTCCAACATGGAAGAATGCTGATTCAGCAGCTGGGGTAAGATTGTACTTGCTAAATGGCAGGCAGTTCCCTTGGCCATTTTTAACTTGGTGTCATGTAATTCAGAGTTGTCTCACTAAAGGCACACTAATGGCGTTTGGAGGAATTTCCAATTAGCATCACTGGAATTGGTATGGCCCTTTCTGATTGTAGCTTGTGCAATTCTACAGCTGTTTGTTCTGGAAAGGAATGCCAGGCAACTTGAGGAGATGACTAAAGAGGGAATATTAAATACCTTCACAACTCTTTACTTTTATAGAGTTAGGTCATGATTTCATAAAATGGTAGAACTGCTCGAGGGGTTAAAGTGCTTCGTCCTGATCTTATCTTCTTCTGTCCCTATGTGAATGATGTTGTCAACATTAATCAGTATAATTTTATATCATTCTGAATTACTGAGATGAAACCATGAAACACAACAGAGTGCCAGATTGGTCTTGATACTTGAATAATGGGACAGTTACTTGACATTTACCTCTTTATGCTGAGAGATGAAAACCATCCTAGACCCTGAGAAAAACCACTGGGTAAGGTCCCCGAAAAGAAATCATTTGATTTTTCTCTTTTCATTCCCCTCAAAGCTTAATCCTCAGGAAGATCAATACTGATTCCCATTTAATTATTCTGCCACTTCAGAATACGCAGTGATAATGGGTTTGACTGTCTATCTTCCTGTCATACAGATCTCTTCAAAATTACTGATGCTATCTACAAAAAAAAAATGTCCATCTTTCAGTTTGGCTTTCAGAAAACAAAATGATCAGATATGCATTTTATTCCAAAGAGCTGTCTCAGCCTCAGGATACATATTATATTTGCACCTTGGCTCTACAGAATTTAATCGGCCGACATTTTCTTCATTGCTCAGTCTTTAATACTGTATGTTCTTTCTATCAATATGTACTTGTGAAGGTGAAGGACAGCTCAACAGTGATAATCTCATCCATTGCAAAGAAAATCTCCAGTTCTTTTTTAGCTGAACTCAACTATAGTGCTTCCCTGGGACTGGGTGGGAGCAAGGGGACAGGGGGGTTTAAACTGATCTGAAACATCTTTTATCAGTTCATTCCCAAGACTTGAGCACCATTGGCAAGGTTGGTGTTTAGAAAACATAGCAGATAGAAGCAGAAGGAAGCCATTCGGCCCTTCGAGCCTGCTCTGCCGTTCATCACTGTCATGGTTGATGATCCAACTCAAGAGCGTAATCCTGCGTTCTCCCCATAACCTTTGATCCCATTCACTCCAAGTGTTATATCTAGTCACCTCTTGAATACATTCAATGTTTGGCATCAACTACCTCCTGTGGTAATGAATGGGTGTTTTTCTTGGATGGTGACGGCTAGCATGAGGAGACAAAGCTTTAAACTGTAGGGTTATAGATAGAGGACAGATGTCAGAGGTAGATTCTTTACTCAGAGTAGTAGGGGTGTGGAGTGCCCGAACCTGCAACAGTCGTGGACTCGCCAACATAAAGGACATTTAAATGGTCATTGGATAAACATATGAATGATAATAGAATAGTGTAGGATGGATGGGCATCCATCACAGGTTTCACAGGTTCACGCAACATTGAGGGCCAAAGGGCCTGTACTGCGCTGTAATGTTCAATGTTCTGTGTTTTAATGCCCCATCCCTAATTTCCATCACGAAGATCATACTGGTCGGCCTTCTGAAAGCATTGCTGGTCACATTGTGTTGTCATACCCACCAATGTTCCAGCATTTTGAACCAGCAATAAACAGGGGCTAGAAATACAGGGTTAATCAGATAAAGGTCTGACTGATGTGACCCCTGTCAGAATGTGTGACAGAATGTAACTCCAAGGTAGCAATGCAGTAATAGGGGCTCCCAACTACTTTCTTTCTCTTTTGTTTTGCTTTTGCTGTTTCTGTTTCTTTTTCCTCTTGCCTTGAAAACCTGGAGGGTGACAGGTAAAGGAGAAGGTTTCCTGCCCCAGGAGCAACAATACCAGGACGAGCAGGACATGGGATCTCCCAGCGAATGAGGAACGTGTCCCGGGCTGACTACACCCCAGCCCAGACACGCAGGCTGAGTTGAAGCTCCAGGTGTGTCGCTAGGCGGAAGTGTTGGCGAAAGGGAAGGGCGAAGGACCATGACAACCAATGACCGGCAACAGCATCTGGAGGAGTTTTGGATGGGGAACAGGAGGGAGAGACCGAGCAAATTGCCAAGGCCATGACTCCAGCTCAGACAAGAAGCAGATGCTGGAATGCGGCAGAGGAGACCCATAAACCATAACCCAGAGCCGAAAGCCCGTAACACAGACCCCAGAGACTGCAACCCAGACCCCAGAGCCTCTAACCCAGACCCGAGAGCCTGAAACCCAGACCCCAGAGATTGTAAACCAGACCCCAGTGCCTGTAACCCAGACCCCAGAGCCCATAACCCAGAGTCCAGAGACTGTAACCTAGACTCCAATGCCTGTAATCCAGACCCCATAACCCGTGACCCAGACCCCAGAGACTGTAGTCCAGACCCCAGTGCCTGTAACCCAGACCCCCATGCCTTAACACTGACCGCAGAGACTGTAACTCAGACCCCAGAGACTGTAACCCAGATCCCAGTGCCTGTAACCCAGACCCCAAAGACTGTAACCCAGACCCCAAAGACTGTAACCCAGACCGCAGACCCTCTAACACAGACCCCAGTGCCTGTAGCACAGTCCCCAGTGCCTGTAACACAGTCCCCACAGACTGTAACCCAGATTCCCAAGCCTGTAAACCAGATCCCAGAGACTGTAACCCAGATCCCAGTGCCCGTAACCCAGACCCCAGAACCTGTAACCCAGACCCCAGTGTGCGTAACCCAGACCCCAATGCCAGTAACCCAGACCGCAGTGACTGTAACCCAGACCCCAGAGACTGTAACCCAGTCTTCAGAGCTCGTAACCCAGACCCCAGAGACTGTAACACAGACCCCATGCGTGTAACCCATACCCCAGAGACTGTAACCCAGACCTCAGAGCCTGTAACATAGACCCCAGTGCCTGTAACCCAGACCCCAATGCCCATAGCCCAGACCCCAATGCCTATAACCCAGACCCCAGAGCCTGTAACACAGACCCCAGAGCCTTTAGCACAGACCCGAGCCTGTAGCGCAGACTCCAGTGCCTGTAATACAGACCCCAGTGCCTTTAACCCAGACCCCAGTGCCTGTAACCCAGACCCCAGTGCCCGTAACCCAGACCCCAGTGCCCGTAACCCAGACCCCAGTGCCCGTCACCCAGACCCCAGTGCCCGTCACCCAGACCCCAGATACTGTAACCCAGACCCCAAAGCCTGTAGTCCAGACCCCAGAGACTGTAACCCAGACCCAAGAGACTGTAACCCAGACCCCAGTGCACGTAATTCAGACCCCAATGCCTGTAACCCAGACCCCAGAGTCTGTAACCCAAACCCCAGTGCCTGTAACACCGACCCCAGAGACTAACCCAGACCCCAGAGCCTGAAACCCTGACCCCAGAGACTGTATCACAGATACCAGGGCCTGTAATCCAGATCCGAGTGCCTGTAACCCATACTCCAGAGCCTGTAACCCAGACCCCAGAGACTGTAACCCAGATAAGGATGCCTGTAACCCAGACCCCAGAGCCTGTAACCCAGTCCCCAGCACCTGTAACACAGAGCCCAGCGCCTGTAACACAGAGCCCAGCGCCTGTAACACAGAGCCCAGCGCCTGTAACCCAGATAAGGATGCCTGTAACACAGACCCAAGAGACTATGACCCAGACCCCAGAGCCTGTAACCCAGACCCCAGCGCCTGTAACCCAGTCCCCAGCGCCTGTAACCCAGTCCCCAGCGCCTGTAACCCAGTCCCCAGCGCCTGTAACACAGACCCCAGCGCCTGTAACACAGACCCCAGCGCCTGTAACACAGACCCCAGCGCCTGTAACCCAGATAAGGATGCCTGTAACACAGACCCAAGAGACTATGACCCAGACCCCAGTGCCTGTAACCCAGACCCCAGAGACTGAAACCCAGACCCCAGGGCCTGTAACCCAGACCGCAGAGCCTGTAACCCAGACCGCAGAGCCTGTAACCCAGACCCCAGGGCCTGTAACCCAGACCGCAGAGCCTGTAACCCAGACCGCAGAGCCTGTAACCCAGACCGCAGAGCCTGTAACCCAGATAAGGATGCCTGTAACACAGACCCAAGAGACTATGACCCAGACCCCAGAGTCTGTAACCCAGACCCCAGAAACTGTAACCCAGACCCCTGTGCCCGTATCCCAGACCCCAATGCCTGTAAATCAGACCCCAGAGCCTGTAACCCAGTCCCCAGTGCCTGTAACCCAGACCCCAATGCCTGTAACACAGACCCCAGAGCCTGTAACACAGACCCCAGAGCTTGTAACCCAGTCCCCAGTGCCTGTAACACAGACCCCAATGCCTGTAACACAGACCCCAGAGACTGTAACCCAGACCCCAGAGCCTGTAACCCAGACCCCAGAGCCTGTAACCCAGACCGCAGAGCCTGTAACCCAGACCCCAGAGACTGTAACACAGATAAGGATGCCTGTAACACAGACCCAAGAGACTATGACCCAGACCCCAGAGCCTGTAACCCAGACCCCAGAAACTGTAATCCAGACCCCTGTGCCCGTATCCCAGACCCCAAAGACTGTAAATCAGACCCAAGAGCCTGTAACCCAGACCGCAGAGACTGTAACCCAGACCCCAGTGCCCGTAACTCAGACCCCAGAGACTGTAACCCAGATCCCAGAGCCTGTAACCCAGACCCCAAAGACTGTAACCCAGACCGCAGACCCTCTAACACAGACCCCAGTGCCTGTAGCACAGTCCCCAGTGCCTGTAACCCAGATTCCCAAGCCTGTAAACCAGATCCCAGAGACTGTAACCCAGATCCCAGTGCCCGTAACCCAGAGCCCAGAACCTGTAACCCAGACCCCAGTGTGCGTAACCCAGACCCCAATGCCAGTAACCCAGACCGCAGTGACTGTAACCCAGACCCCAGAGACTGTAACCCAGTCTTCAGAGCTCGTAACCCAGACCCCAGAGACTGTAACACAGACCCCATGCGTGTAACCCATACCCCAGAGACTGTAACCCAGACCTCAGAGCCTGTAACATAGACCCCAGTGCCTGTAACCCAAATCCCAGTGCCTGTAACCCATACCCCAGAGCCTGTAATCCAGACCCCAGAGCCTGTAACCCAGACCCCAGAGCCTGTAACCCCGACCCCAGAGCCTGTAACCCCGACCCCAGAGCCTGTAACCCAGTCCCCAGAGCCCGTAACCCCGACCCCAAATACTGTAACCCAGACCCTAGAGACTGTAACCCAGACCCCAGAACCCATTACAGAGACTCCCATCGATGTTTAAAAATCAACTGGAGGGGCAGTGATGAGGAACAAGAAGAAGAGAGAAAGATGAACTCTATTAACATTCAGTGTTTCTAGATGATGCCAGAGCATGATCACATGCTGCATCTAATATGTGAAAAGATGTTTGTCACTGTATGACAATAAATCTAAATCTAGAGTGAATCAAGCAACAAGTGCATGGGTTTCATCTCAACATTGAGATCATCTTGCTCCACCTTTTATTCCTTTCCCAAGTGGCATTACGTTGTTCTCACTGAGTAGTATGAGGTACCAGCTGAGAGTTTTTATTGCTTGCTCAACACCTGGCTAACACCACATCTTGCCTCATTAATACAGACAGCCCCATCTTACGCAGCAAGCTAGACATCCAGAAAATACTTGACAGATTCGGATTATCCATAGTTCCAAGCAATTGCTAAGTTTGGAACCAGGCACCAAAATCTCATGGCAGATTCCATGTACACTGGTCATAAGCAACCAACCTCCACAGACATTGGCATCTAACATGTGACAGCCTCGAAGAATCCTCATGGTTTATTTCCAATCCACTTACAGGAAGCTTCTGCATTTCAATGGTGCACCTAGGGTTGCACTAGCAATAATATTTAAAAAAAACGCTGCAGCAGGGACACTGAGCATCCAGGAACATACACCCCAGCTCATAGACTGGACCTGGCCTGCTCACATTGTGCTCACTCACTGTGAGACCAGCTGGGTGCCTACAGCGTCTCCTCCTTGTATTGCAATGCCTTGTCTTTTTGTGTTTTGTCTCCTCATTCAGAAATACCAGACTTGCATCACTGCTGTGTTTCCTTTCCATTTAGAGCGGATGTAAAGCGAGGGTTGACGCAGTTGTTGGAAGATTTGAGTTAAATCAAGGCGACAACCTTCGGCTCAGGGAGTCCTGGGCACAGTGAGGCAAGAACAGCCTCCCTCATCCTATGGTTGACCCTGCACAGGATGGTCAGAACAAAGAACAAATAAAATTTACAGCCCAGGAACAGGGCCTTCAGCCCTTCAAGCCTGAGCCGATCCAAGTCTATGGTTTAAACCTGTCGCCCATTCCGAAGCATCTGTATCCCTCTGCTCCCCACCTACTCGTGCATCTGTCCAGATGCACCTTAAATGAATCGACCACCCTGCCTCTGCTGGCAACGCATTCCAGACACCCATCACCCTCTGTGTGAAGTACTTGCCACATGTATCCTCCTTAAATTTTCCAACTCTCACCTTGAAACCGTGACCTCTCGTTATTGAAGCCTTCACCCTGGGAAAAAGCTTGACTCTATCCACCCTGTCCATACCCTTCATGATTTTGTAAACCTCAATCAGGTCCCCCCTCAATCTCCTTTTTTCTAATGAAAACAAACCTAACCTACTCAACCTTTCTTCATAGCTAGCACCTTCCATACCAGGCAACATCCTTGTAAACCTTCTCTGCACCCTCTCCAAAGCGTCCACATCCTTTTGGTAATGTGGCGACCAGAACTGTACACAGTATTCTAAATGCGGCCAAACCAATATCTTGTATAATTTTAAGTATTGAGTATAAGAGTGCCAGCTCTTATACTCAATACTCGTCCAATGGAGGCAAGCATACTATATGCCTTCTTGACCGCTCTACTAACCGGTGCAGCAACCTTCAGGGTACAATGGACCTGGCACTCCCAGGTCGCTCTGCGCATCAACTTTTCCCAAGGCTCTTCCGTCCATTGTATAATGCGCTCTAGAATTAGACTTGCCTAAATTCATCACCTCATATTTGTCTGGATTGAAATCCATCTGCCACTTTTCCGTACAACTCTCCAGTCTATCTATATCCTCCTGTATTCTTTGACAGTTACTTATGCTTTCTGCTACTCAACCAATCTTTGTAACATCTACAATATTGCTGATTATACCAACAGTGCCCTTTTCCAGATCATTTATGTATACCACAAACAACAGTGGCCCCAATACTGACCCCTGTGGAACATCACTGGTCACCTTTCTCCATTTCGAGAAACTCCCTTCAACTACTACTCTCTGTCTCCTGTTGCTCAACCAGTTCTTTATCCACCTAGCTGGAACACCCTGCACACCATGTGACTTCACTTTCTCCAGTAGTCTACCATGGGGAGCCTTAT
>NC_057726.1:8539578-8546195 GCF_004010195.1 Chiloscyllium plagiosum
TTGTCCACCTTAATAACCTCTAGCCTACCCAACACATCTTCCCTTCTTATGTCAATGTGATCCAGACTAATCAAACTTCTATCTCTAATCTCAACATTCATCATGTTCCTCTCCTCAGTGAACACTGATGCAAAGTAACCATTCAGAATCTCGCCCATTCTCTCAGGTTCGGCACATAGCCTTCCTTCATTATCCTTTAGTGGACCAATCCTTTCCCTAGTTACCCACTTGGTTCTTATATAAGAATAAAATGCTTTGGGATTCTCTTTAATTCTACTCACTAAAGCTATTTCATGACCCCTTTTAGCCCGCAAGATTCATCATTTAAGGCTTGTCCTACTCTTTCAATATTCCTCAAGGGCCCATTCAGTTCTTAGCTGCTAGACCTTATGTACTCTTCCCTTTTCCTCTTGGCTAGTTGTACAATTTCTCCTATCAGCCACGGTTCACAAATCTTGCCTTTCCTATCCTTTGTCTTCAATGGGACATGCCTATCCTACGCTACCGTTAACCTATCTTTGAAAGCCTCACACATATCAAATGTGGAAATCCGTTCAAATAACTGTATCCAGTCCACATTTCTGAGCTCCTGCCTAATTTTGATATAATTGGCCTTGGCCCAGTTTAGTACTCTTCCCTTTGGACCACTCTCTTCTTTATCTACGAGTATTCTAAAATTTACAGAATTGTGGTCACTGTTCCCAAAGAAATCCCCCACCACAACTTTTACCACCTATCCTGGCTCGTTCCCCGGTACCAGGTCCAATATGGCCCCTTCCCTCATTGGACTATTGACATACTGCTCTAGAAAACTCTCCTGGACCCTTTTTACAAATTCTACCCCATCCAGACCTCTTTCACTAAGTGTATCCCAGTCAATGTGGGGAAAATTAAAATATGCCGTCACCACTACCCTATTGCCTCGACATCTTTCCATAATCTGTTTACCTCTATGTTCTTCAACCTCACGGTCAAGTTGGGAGGCCTGTAATACAGCCCCAACAATGCAACTGCACCCTTCTTATTTCTCAGCTCCACCCATAATGCCTCAGTACCCAAGACCTCCATAGTGTCTTCCTTTAGCACAGCTGTGATATCATTCCTGACCAGCAATGCAACTCCATCCCCCCTTTTTCTTCCCACCCTGTCCTGTCTGAAGTATCTATATCTTGGAACAGTTAGTTGCCAATCATCATGCCCTTCCTTCAACCAAGTCTCTGTGATTGCAATAACGTCATACTCACAGGCACCAATCCAAGCCCTAAGTTCATCTGCCATATGCACTATACTTCTTGCATTAAAGTAGATGCATTTCAGGCCACCAGTTCTTTCGCACGCATCTGCTCTCTTTCTACTCTTCCCTTTATTAATGCTATCTTCATGATTCTTACAGTCTACAGTCTCTACCTCGCTGCCTACTTGTTTTCTCTTCTGGTTCCCAGTCCCCTGCTACATTAGTTTAAAACCTCCCCAATAGCAGTAGCAAAAACTCCCCCAAGGACATTGGTCCCGGTCTGGTTCAGATGTAGACTGTCCCTTTTGTAATAGTCCCACCTTCCCCAGAACCGGTCCCAATGACCAACAAATCTGAATCCCTCCCTCCTACACCATCCCTCAAGCAACATGTTCATTCTGCCTATTTGTTCATTTCCATGCTGGCTAGCATGTGGCACTGGTAGTAATCTCAAGATCACTACCTTTGAGGTGGTCCTCTTTAACTTCTCTCCTAGCTCCCTGAATTCTCTCCCTACACGTGTAGTATCTCGGGTTTCACCACTGCCCAAATATAAATTAAGCTCTTACCTTCGCGGCAGCCCTCGCTTCACCTCACCTTCTTTCCTCGCCGCTCTGTCAAAATGAAAGCCCGACTCCCGAGATAAGTCCCTTTTTAAGTGGGAAAACTTACCCTACCCAGCAGCCCTCACTTCACCTCACGTTCTCTCCTCAATGCTCTGTCAAAATGGAGCCACAATCCTCTTGCCATGACAGTGTGGGGATAAATGTTGGGCAGCTCATCACCCGACTTGACTCTATCTACCCTATCTTGAACAGCTTCCCTCTTGCAATGAGAGAAAGGCAGGTCTTGCAGGAAATGAAACTGGAGAGTACTGCTGAAACTATTGGTGTGGGTAGGGAAGTTTCCTGACTAAGTAGGCATTGCAGAGGGTATGCAGGGTTATTTGTGTTGAGGGTGACAGTGAGTGGGGAAGATGTCCCAGGCACTAGTATAACTGGAGCCTTGTTGGGAGGTGGGTACAGTAACAGAGATAGAGTGAATGTGAGGTATCAGAGTGAAGATGGTGAACTTTACTCTGATGGAGTGGGGAGGCTCATTGAACTTCCTCCTACAGAATGCCAATTATTCCTCCAGAGAATGTTCTACCTGAGTGACAACCTCATATCATGTCTTCAAATCTGAATAATCATGCAGGATTACATCCCCAAACATATATAATACATTATATCCATGGGATTATTGTTGGCTTTATTTCAACAACCAATAAGTTGGAAGCAAGACAGAATTTGTGGTTTTATAAAACAGAATCTTTGAACTACAGCCAGCAATACCTTCTAAGTAAAGCAAGATAACCTTCTCCTGTAATATCCAGTGAAAAGAGAATAGTTGCAGAATAAAGATAGTGTATGAAATCCGTCATCGTGACTCTGATGATTGCATTTTCTGGGTGTGATTGGTCACATATTCCACCAAATATTTCCATCCTAACTGGACGCTCTGTTGTCACTCTGTGCAGCAACGTATATTTGAACATTCATAAGCTTTTTTCCTTTTCACAGAATACCTGCAGTGTGGAAGCAGACCTATCAGCCCATTGAGCCCATATCAACCCTTCGAAGCGCATCCCAACCAAAGCCACCTCTTGTCACCAGTCCCCATGGGTAATCCATCTAACCAACATAGCCCTGCACTCTATGGAATAAGTTAGCATGGCCAATTCACCTGACCTGTACATCTTTGGGCTGTGGGAGGAAACCGGACCACCCGCAGGAAACCCACGCAGACACGAGGAGAATGTGCAAACTCCACACAGCCAGTGAATCGAACCCAGGTTCCTGGTGCTATAAGGCAGCAATGCTAACTACTGAGCCACTGTGGTACCCCAGGTGTGGGAATGTTACCGACACAGGTGAGGCCACTTTGCTGCTGACTCCCCAGTTGTCCTCAAAATGCATGGCGTGCTCAGCCAATGCAAAGGAGCAACTTAGAGTTAACCACCTTGTTGTGGGTTCAGAGTCCCATAAAAGTCAGACCAGACAAGGATGGCAGATTTCCTACCTTTAAGGACATTAGCGAACCAGATGTGTTTTCTTTTATGACAGGAGATAATAGTTGCCATGGTCACCATTGCTGAGATCAGTTTTATATTCCTAATTTATTAAATGGATCTAAGTTCTGCCAACGGTCATGATGGGATTCAATCCAAGATTCAAAGAGAAATAGTCTGGGCTGCTGGATGACTCATCCAGTGACTATGTCACTATGGTACCCTCTCCTTGTAAGATTCAAACATGTCCAGCACGTATTTGAAAATATATTCTCTGAAGAACACGAAAGCAAAACATGGTACACATTTTTCAAGCCTGTGTTAGCAGTATCATGACTCTGTCTCCAAAATTTTACTTTGTTGTTTCTTTTTGCAAAACTCATGCTTGACAAATTTTGGGGGATTGAGGTGGATGTGTGGGTGCGATGAAGTTCTTTGTTGTGTCCGCCTGATGCCTCGCTCTGCATGCGTACTTGTAGGTGTGCTTGCCAGATAACATGCAAGGCTATTCACAAAGCTCTATAGAGTAGCAAAATAACAATTAGAGAGAAAATCCGATTACAGGCACCTCCAGTGCTCAGACAGAATCTGTAAACACTGCGAAACCATGCTGTGTTGACACTGATTATGCTTCTTTTGCAATTATTTTAACAATGCGGCACTATGATACTGAATAGAGGAAAAGATGTGTAATCCTCCAGGACAGCACCAAAACTGGTCAGTTCATCAGTATCATTTGTGGCTCAAGGGAATTAGCTTCATTTTTTAAACAAAAATATTCATGCATGGGTGTCGGAATTATCAAATGGCCCAGCATCTATTATCTGTCCCTGGTTGCCCTTGAGAAGACAGTGGTGAGCTGCCATCTTGAATCGCCACAGTCCATGAGTTCCCACAATGTCTTTCGACAGGAAGTTCCAGGATTTTGACTGAGCAACACTGAAGGAACGGCGACATTATTCCTAGTCAGGATGATGTATGACTTGGAGGGGCATGAGTGTTGGATAGGTGCTGTTTATCATACATCTGCTGCCCTTGTCCTTGGAGGTGCTAGGGTTTGTGGATTTGCAAGATGCTGTTGAAGTAGCTTTGGTAGTTACTACATCTTACATCTGATTCTCACTGCTGTCACTGAGGGATAAATATTGGCAAGGACATATTGGCAAGGAGATCCCCATCAATGTCATGGGCATAACCCATGTATGAATGTCCATTTTCCTCGTAAGGAACTGCAGGTTGCTCAATATTTCTGGAAATCTGCACTGACAGGGGCCCATAGTGATCAGGAGAAGACAAGAAGAGGTAAGAAAAAACAAACAAGATGTGCGTTTGTGTAACATCTTTCCCAACCTCAGATCATTCAAAGTGCTTCGTAACTCAAGCAGCATGCTTGAAATCAGGACTTGAGGGCAAAACCTCAAAGTGGAGGGATGACCCTTTAGAACAGAAATGAGGAGGAATTTCTTCAGCCAGAGGGTGGGGATCTGTGGAAGCCATTGTCACAGAGGGCTCTGGATGCCAAGTCTTGAAGTGTGTTTAAGACCGAGATGGAGAGATTCTTGATTATTAAGAGGATAAAGGGTTAGTGGGAGAAGGCTGGAAAATAGGCTTGAGAAACATATTAGCCATGATTGAGCAGCAGAGCAGATTTGATGGGCCAAATGGACCAATTCTCTCATACGTCTTATGGTATCAATGGTCTCATCTTCATAAATCATTTGTGTACAGCAATAATGATCAGCTAATCTGATTTTTTTTTTTATGTTGACTTAGCTATAAATTAAAGTAAAATCATTATAGTCCAATTCTCCCACTGGAGGGACCCAGCTGGTGGTGAGTAAAACCTGAGGTCCTCACCCCTCAGGTGAGGGACAAGGAGAAGGTGAGACTTTCATGATGACCTGAGTCAGTTGCAGGAATTGAGCCCCTGCTGTTGGTGTCACTCTGTATTGCAAACTGGGCTCTTGGCCAATTGAACTAAACAGCTCTGCATAGGGCTGAATATTGACCAGGAGAAATGATGGAGTGAGGGGAGATTTCCCCTACTCTTCTTTCAAACACTATCATGAGACCTTTTATTTCTGTTTGAAAAGAAAGACCAAGGAGTGAATTTTTATTCTCCAGTGGGATTGCCAGAGGGAAAAATAAACTGCAAGAACAACAAATTGGTCTGATTTATCTTGGATGTCTTAAAATGGAAGCTTCATTATGATCAGCATCTTCATTTAGAAATATTACAGGGATTTTTTTGCTGACCCCAACATTGGGTATATTTCCACCTCTTAACACTACATTCCATTGGTACTGAATACCAAACACACTTTTTAATGAACAAGTCAACTAGTTACATATGATCGATGCCGCAGAAATGGCTCAGTTAATCCAACCAGTGTCAATGATTGGGGTAAGAGTGAGTTAAAGGGTGAAGAAGCACAACTGCTCAATTCAAGATGGAGATGGAGAATCTAAGGCCCTGACAGACTGACAGCCATGCCAGGCAGGAGAAAGGGATGGCATCTCAAGAAGTTTTCCTCCTCTCTCTACAAGAATCTCAGGGAGTCCCTCTCCCACTGCAACTCCCAGGTCATTTCCTCTGCCCTGAAGCTCTTCAAACATGTCGTGAAACAGACTCGCACATTTGCTTCCTCAGTGCCTGCCTCCGTAACCAACTCATCCCACACGGACTCCGGACCACCTTTAAACCAGCAGAGTTCGGATCCGAACAGGACAAACAGTACAGATGACAGATTCAAAAACACCAGCAACGGTTCTCCTTCAAGATCCTCCGCTCCACGCTTGCAGCAATGCGCCGGCACCTAACCTCTCTACAGTCAGCGCTGCCTCAGCTGAGGGCCACACACTCTCAGAATTGCAAAGGACCCACTCTGTACTACATCCTCAGGAGAATTCATATTCTCAACAAACAGTATTTCAACTCCATCTCAAATATCAAAAACTGTAAGTACAACAAACTTTTATCCACCCACCTTCGTAACCAGCGCTCCTCAAACATTCGAAAAGATTCCCCTGGCCTCGGAAACTATTCTGCCATTAGCCATGCGGCTGATGCAGCCGCTACCCCCACGCTGATTGATGATGTCACTTCCGCCCCATTCATGGCCACTCCCACAACCACTTCCACCCCTCAAAATTCATCATGCATCACACGTGACATCACTTCCTCCCCTCACATCATCACTGATGCCACATGCGCAGTGACTTCTGCCACCCCTACTGCCATTGTCACTACCACTTCCACCCCCACCAGCGCTACTCACCTGCATTCTGCTGACATGCCCCCCACAGACCCCACTGTCACTATCCCCACCCCCC
>NC_057726.1:8548776-8556605 GCF_004010195.1 Chiloscyllium plagiosum
CAGCCCTGTCCCAAGGGCTTGTCTGGTCTTGTCCTACCTGCCTATCTCCTTTTCCACTTATCTACTCCACCCTCTCCTCCCTGACCTATCACCTTCATCCCCTCCCCCACTCACCCATTGTACTCTCTGCCACTTTCTCCCCACCCTCACCCTCCTCTAGCTTATCTCTCCACACTCCAGGCTCACTGCCTTTATTCCTGATGAAGGCCTTTTGCCCAAAACGTCGATTTCGAAGCTCCTTGGATGCTGCCTGAACTGCTGTGCTCTTCCAGCACCACTAATCCAGAATTTTTATCTCATGCAGGATGCTGAAATCTTTTGAATGTTGAATGATTCAAAAATGGTCATGGCTACCAAACCATCACCATGAAGTGCTATTCACTTCACATCCTGACCTCTGGCCACCTCACCATCACAGTCATGGGGATGCATGATTTGCAAATGGCACCCAGGACCCTCATTTGGAGCCATTAGCCATGTGCCTAACTGGAAATACTGCCTGTTATCACCTACTGTCTCAACCAACCTCTCTGAGAATGGGTCCAAGACAAGATCCTTTCCAAAATTCAGCCTTGGGCCTCAGATTATTGCCTCCTGTGAAAGACAGCACCTTGGACAGAGCAGCACACCCTCTGTACTGCACTCAGATGGATTATGATCATAAGTCTCTCAAGTCAGATATGAACCCATATTTTTCTAACTCAAAGACAAGAGGACTATCACAACAAAATTAAATCCCAAGTCAAAATGCTTTACTCAGTATTTTTTCACTTAGACCAGGCAACCATGCAGACCCATGGAAAGGTTGACAATTGTTGAAATTCCATGTCAATATGTGAGGTCCTTAAACTCCATTCCTGCTGCATTCACATCAGGGGAATGGGAATATCTCGACAACAGCAGCTCAATTGAATTAAAGTCTAGCCAAGTGCCGTGGGCCAATTGTTTGCAAATGCTTTGGTCTAACGTATGAAGCTTTCTCTGAGTGTGAGCAGGGGACATTAGGCCCATGAAGGGAAATCCTGCCAAAGCAGAGAAGATCGAGCTCTTGGAGGAAGTGCAGTCCCAGCATGGCTAAGCAAGTGAGACAAACTAAATACTAAGAAGGACTGTAATGTTTGACTTTAAACTTTGGTTCTTATTTCTTTCTAAGTCGTTCTCAAGTTTATGTACCTTGGTACTTATACCTAAGATTGCGCCACGTGTGACGACTTGAAAACTTTTCACTGTACTCTTGTACTTTTGCAGATGAGTACATGTGACAATGAAGTCCAAGTCTAAATCACACCAAAATTTCCTTTTTGCTGATATTTATGTTCAAGTAATGAGGGAACACAAAAGGCAAAAATTAAGAAATTGAAAGTGAATCTGTACATGATGTTGACTGGGCCACACTTGGAGTATTGTGGGCAATTTTGGGTTCCCTGCTATAAGGAGAAAATGTAGAAATGGTCCAGTAGAGAATTAATAGATTGGTACCACAGAGAAAAAGCTGAGTGAGATGAGAGACTTAAAAAGCTAGGACTGTGCTCAATGGAGCAGAGAAGGTTAAAGGGAATCTAATAGACACGTTCAACATTATAAGAGTAAATAGTGAGAGATTATTTCCATCGGTCGGTAAATCAGTGACAAGGGACATAAACCTTGAATTAGTACCTGCTGGGGGAGGTTAGAAGGAATCTTTTCATGCGAGTAGGATTCTAAGATTTGCAACACATTTCCATAAGTGGCTATTGAAGACAAGTCAGTCATGACATATAAGGGAAGTATTTGAGGAAGAAAGATATTAAAGGGTATGGAGAATGAGCAGGGTAATGGAATTAGAGCAGAGTTCCACTGGGATAGCCAGCACTGACATAGATACAATGGCCCAGTGATTTCCTTCCCTACAAAATCTCTTACGATTATGAGGAATAGACTTTCATCAAAATATTTCAGACGATAGAGCAAATTCAGTCAGGCTGCACTCCTAGCTTGGAATCTTGTGTATTAGAGAGCTAGATTGAAAAATCAGTCATTTATTTCAGTAGCGAGTGTCATCAAGAGTAGAAGAGCAACTGTTCTTCAGAATGATACAGTGGCATCTTTTACGTGCACCCAAGAAAGCAGCCAGAGTCTTGGTTTAATGTCATCCACAAGACAGTCTCACTGAAAGAGCAGCACCCATCGTGATTACACAGGCAGCGTGGATAACGCACTAATGACAGTGGAGTGGGTTGAAAAGTTTGATTCAAGGGTGTCCTAAGTCCCCTTCAATAGATGACATCCCACATCATTGCAATACTTGGATCCGTCCTTCATTCAAGGATAAGCTTTCAAACTATATGAATCTTAAATTTGTAATAAAATTTAATAAATCTATATAACAAATTAAAGACTATTTACATTAATATCTGGTTTCCATTTTTCTCTTTCAAAACTAAACTTTCAAGGTATAATTTACGTGCACCTCCAAATACTTAACTTTGAAAAAAAATCTGCTGGATTATTTAACATTTGACAAGTTCCAAATTATGAAGAGCGATGGGTCACCTTTTCAGTTTTATATCTTTCCCAGAGGTGTTTTGGGGAGGCTGCAGTGACAGAGGTTCTCTCAGCTCCTTTGTAGCTGTCCTGAGGTTTGTAAACTGGGATGTTATGGCTTGCATCCGCAAATGTATAATGAATAAGTGTCTCTCTTCTTTCCTCGACAGCCTCTCTCTGGTTCTGTTAGTTTCAGTTTACCCTCTGAATCAGAACAGCTGTTAGTGCATTTTCCCTTCCAGAGACTTAAATACAGGTTGCACCTCTAGCGCTTTCTACACAGGGACCCCTACAATGCAGCTCCCACAGTGCTTCCATTTATCTAAATGCTGTGCTTCTGGCATTTTGAAGTGCAGCAAGTAATGTTTCCAGGCACTTAACTTTTGTAAAGTTAAAAATCACACAACACTGGGTTATAGTCCAACCTGCATCTCTAAATCATAACTTTTGTAAGTAAGCAAGAAAAGCTCCCCCCTTAAACTACAGTTAAAGAAGGTCAGAATTGGAGAGAGGAATGGTTTAAAATGTCCTGTACTGACCCTAACATATGATTTCTCACAGCCCAGCAAATGCCTTAAACCAAGAGAGGCTGGTTCCTGAGGATCCAGGTTTAGGAAGGTACAAACTGAACATAATCAGAATCAGAATCAGAATCCCTACAGTGTGGAAACAGGCCCTTTGGCCCAACAAGTCCGCACTGACCCTCTGAACAGTAAGCCACCCAGGCCCATTCCCCTAGCCTACATTTACCCCGGACTAATGCACCTAATCTACATATCCCTGAATACTGTGGTCAATTTAGCATGGCCGATTCACCTGATTAATGCACATCTTTGGAATGTGGGAGGAAACCAGAGCACCCGGAGAAAACCCACGCAGACATGGGAGAACGTGCAAACTCCACACAGACAGCCGCCTAAGGCAGGTTAACATTTTGTTCAAGAGCTGCCACTGACAGGCGTGCTGTTTTTAAGATGTTAAACTGAAGTCCTCAAATCTTTGAATCATGGAAACTTTGTGGCACAGAAAGAGGCCACTCAGCTCATCATGTGTTTGTGAAATGAGGTATCCGGCTCAGTCACACATTCAAGCAATTGGTCTCTAGTTTTGCAGATTATGGCATTTGAGCTGTATGCTCAGACATTTTGTTTGAAGCGAGTTAAGGGTTATTACTCTATGACACTTTCAGGTAGTGAACTCCAGACCCCACCACTCTCTGGATGTGAAGGCATTTGCCCATCTCTCCACCAATCTTTTTACCAAAAACTTTAACTCGATGAGGTGTATAGTATGCGTCAAAGGGCTAAAGTTGTTAATGCTATTTAACAGTTGCATGACCCTGAATGAGTCCTGAGAACGTGCCCGTACAGGCCAAAGATGAAACAATCATTTTTTTTTGAGCCTTGCTGTTTGTTACACTGTATAAGAGAGAAAGTTTCATTCCAATTCACTGGACTTCACCTGGGGTGGCATCACAAACAGTGTCAGGAACAATCGAAGCTTTCAGACCAGCCATTGACCGAGGGATCCCTGATGGGCCAAAGGCCATGAAGCTTTTTGTTTTTTCCTCTGTTTTTCATGATTTTTATTTACTCAATATATGCTCCTTTCTTTGTCTTTTATTATCACTCGATAAATTTTCATAATAAGCAAGTTATCAAGTCTTCTGTTAACTACTTTTACCAAATCCAAATGGAAGTCTCTCGATGCATTCTGTGTCAAAGGCAGAGACCTGGTTACTGACCTCTCTGAGACCTCTCTGACCACATCCGCCTACACTAACAATGCCTATCCCATCACTCCATCAATGCCCCTCCCACCACACTACCAATGCCCCTACCACTATCAATGCCCCTCCCACCACTCTAACAATGCCCCTCCCTCCACTCAATCACTGCCCATCCCTCCACTCCATCAATGCCCCTCCCACCACTCTATCACTGGCCCTCCCTCCACTCTCTCAATGCCCCTCTGTCCAACCTATCACTGCCCCTCCCTCCACTCTATCAATGCTCTGCCCACCACTCTATCACTGCCCCTCCCTCCGCTCTATCAATGCCCCTCATCCACTCTACCAATGCCCCTCGCTCCATTCTATCTGGGCTCCTCACCGTTTTGTACATCTCAATCAAGCCTGCAGTCAGCCTCCTGTGTTCCAAGGAGAGATCATGCAACTAATCCAACCCTTCACATTGCTGCACTTTCCAGACCTGGCAATATCCTTATGCATCTCCTATGTACCCTCATGAGTGTAATTCCATCCTTTCTGTAATGAGATGACCACAACTGCACACAGTGGTCAAGTTGTAACCTAACTAATAATTCATACAGTTCCCTAAGCCCAACCTTCCTGCTTTTCTACTCTGTTCTCTTCCTCAGCTGAAAGGAAAGGACTCCATTTTCCTTCTTAACCACTACATTAACCCTATTCATTGATAGTCTGTACAATCTGCAAGATGCACTGCAGAAGTTCACCCAACATCCTCTGACAGCACCTTCCAAATCCAAGACCACTTCCACCTAGACAGACAATGGCAGCAGATATATGGGAACACCACCCTTTGCAAGTTTCCCTCCAACCTACTCACTATCCTGGCTTGGAAATATATTTTCGTTCCTTCACAGTCGCTGGGTCAAAATCCTGGAATTCCCTCCCTAATCACATCGTGGGTCAACCTACTGGAGGTGGACCGCAGCCATTCATGAAGGCAGCTCACCATTCCCTTCTCAAGGGGCAACCAGGGATGGGCAATAAATGCTGGGCCCAGCCAGCAACACCCACATCCCATAAATGAATATATTTAAAAAAAACTTGTCCTGTTAGATTTGAGGATGTTTACACCAAGGCTCCTCATTTCATCCTCACTTTTTTTTTCTCCCATTAATTGCGTATTCTTTTATTTTGCTTGACCTCCCCCACCCCATGCCAAATACATCACCTTCACTGGGTTAGATTCTATTTGTCACCTTTCTACCCACTCAACCTGTTTATCGATATTTTCCTGCAGTATACAATTTCCCTCCTTATTGTCACCCATGCAGCTAATGTTTGTGTTTTTGCAACCTTCATGATTATGTCCAAATCATTAATATATACCACAAAAAGTAGTTAACCTAGTACAGAACCCTGTGGAGTCCCACTGGAAACAGTCTTCCAGTCACAAAAACACCCATCTGCAATTGCTCTTCATTTCTTGTCCAGTTTTACATCCAGTATCAAGAGCGTGGTGCTGGAAAGGCATAGCAGGTCAGGCAGCATCCGAGGAGCAGAGGAATCGACATTTCGGGCATAAGCTCTTCATCAGGATCTTCATTCCTGATGAAGGGCTTTTGCCTGAAACATCAACTCTCCTGCTTCTCGGATGCTGCCTGACCTGCTGTGCTTTTCCAGCACCACACTTTCGGCTCTGATGTCCAGCATCTGTAGTTCCCACTTTCACCCAGTTTTACATTCAGTTTGTTGTGTTCCCAAGAGCTTACATTTTTTTTCACCAACCTACCTTTGTCTCCAGCCTTGCTAAGATCCATGTGGACTGCATCAACTGCACTATTCTCATCAACCCCATCTTTCTTCCTAAGAAATGAAATCAAGTTAGTCAGACTCAACCTTCCTATATTGTTTATTCTTGATTAAGCCATGCGTTTCTAATTGACAGTTTAGGCTGTCTCTCAAAATAGACTCAAATAATTTGCTCACAAAAAGATTAGACTGATGGTCCATAATTATTCAGTCTATCCCTTGCTCACTTTTTAAGCAAAGTTACAATAAACCTTCCGTAGCACATCTGTGTTCAGTGAAGATTGGAAAGTGATGGTCAGAGCTTCTGCTTTTCCTCAATAGCTTCTCTTAACAGCCTGGTTTGCTGAGATCCTGATAATCAGACCCTGGTTACTTATCAATATTCTCCTTATCCCATTAATACTTCCTTATCCCCTGTTCATCACATTTAATACATCACACTCCTCATCCTCAGAGATAACATCAGTATATTCCCCTTCTCTGTAAATACAGGCATAAAAGTTTTCATTCAAAGAAATTTACCAACATCTTTTGAATCTACACATAGGTTATCATTTTGGTATGACATGGGCCCTATTCTTCCTTCAGTTATCTTTTTACTCTTGATGTATTGGTGAAACATCTTTGGATTCGCTTTGATATTTATTACCAAAATCGCTACATTCACTCTCTATGCTGTTCTAATTTCTTTTTTGATTTTACCCCCAACCACTTTATACTCCTTACTTCCTTGCTTCAGTTTTGTGTTCTCGTTGTCACTATCATTTTTTACCTCACGTTACCTCGTAAGATTCTTGATGTGCAGGAGGGGCTCCGGAATTGATTGAGTCACCCTTTATTTCACTGTAGGAACATGTCTACTCTGCAACACTTGAGCCTTCACTCTGAATGCCTCCCACTGTTCAGGTACTGATTTATCTTCAAGCAATTATGTCTTGTCCACATTTTCTGCTAAATCACTCCTCAGCTTAGTGAATTTAGATTAGAGTGGTGCTGGAAAAGCACAGCAGGTCAGGCAGCATCTGAGGAGCAGGAAAATTGACTTTTTGGGCAAAAGCCCTTCATCAGGAATGGAGCTCCATTCCTGATGAAGGGCTTTTGCCTGAAACGTTGATTTTCCTGCTGCTCGGATGCTGCCTGACCTACTGTGCTTTTCCAGCACCACTCTAATCTAGACTCTAGTTTCCAGCATCTGCAGTACTCACTTTTGCCTAGCTTAGTGAATTTGACCAGTTTAGAATTCTCCTTTTTCTTCTATCTTTGACTTTTTCCATCCTCACGTTAAAGCTGAATGAATTATAACCACAGCCATCAAAACACTGTGGTTCCTTGAAAGTAGAGTCGCAAGTAGACAGGGTAGTGAAGAAGGCATTTAGTACACTTGTCTTTACTGGTCAGTGCATTGAGTATAAGAGTTGGGAGGTCATGTTGTGGCTGTACGGGACATTGATTAGGCCACTTTTGGAATACTGCATTCAATTCTGGTCTGCCTGCTACAGGGAAGATGTTGTGAGATTTCAAAAAGTTCAGAAAAGATTTATGAGGATGCTGTGGTTCTGTTCGCCGAGCTGGAAGTTTTTGTTGCAAACATTTCGTCCCCTGTCTAGGTGACATCCTCAGTGCTTGGGACCCTCCTGTGAAGCGCTTCTGTGGTGTTTCCTCCGGCATTTATAGTGGCCTGTCCTTGCCGCTTCCGGTTGTCAGTTTCAGCTGTCCGCTGTAGTGGCCGGTATATTGGGTCCAGGTCTATGTGTTTGTTGGTGGAGTTTGTGGATGAGTGCCAAGC
>NC_057726.1:8556679-8612199 GCF_004010195.1 Chiloscyllium plagiosum
CCACTACAGCGGATAGCTGAAACTGACAACCGGAAGCGGCAGGGATAGGCCACTATAAATGCCGGAGGAAACACCACAGAAGCGCTTCACAGGAGGCTCCCAAGCACTGAGGATGTCACCGAGACAGGGGACGAAACGTTTGCAACAAAAACTTCCAGCTCGGCGAACAGAACCACAGCAACGAGCACCCGAGCTACAAATCTTCTCACAAACTTTGATTTATGAGGATGTTCCTGGGGTTAGAGAGTTTGAGGCTGGGGCTATTTTCCCTGGAATATTGGAGGCTGAGGGGTGACCCTATAGGGCTTATAAAATCATAAAGAACATAGATAGGGTGAATAGCCAAAGTCTTTTACCCAGGATAAGGGTGGAGGGTCCAAAACCAGAAAACATATGTTTAAGGTGAAAGAGGAAAGATTTAAAAGGGACCTAAGGGTCAACCTTTTCAAGCAGAGGGTGGTATATGTATGGAATCTGCTGCCAGAGGAAGTTGTGGACAATTACAACATTTAAAAGGTGTCTGGAGGGCAATTTGAATAGGAAAGTCATATGGGCTAAATGCCAGCAAGTGGGACTAGATTAATTTAGGATATCTGGTCAGCATGGACGAGTGGGATGGAAGAGTCTGTTTCTGTGCTGTACGTTTCTATGACTGTAAGTCCAATACTGTGTCCTACCTTGGAGGACTTGCCAGACTGCCAAAAAAGTGCTCCTAAATGAGCCTTTGGAATTCTGCTCACTCAATTCCTTTCACACTAAAACTATCCAAGTTAACATTGGACTCTAATGTGTATAATGGAAGGGTCATTAGAGTTATAACACAAAGAACTGCAGATGCAGTAAACGTGAAACAAAAGCAGATTATGCTGGAGCTCTCTCCACAGATGCTGGCAGATCTACAGAATTCCTCCAGCATTTTCTGATTCAGGGTCAATGGAGTTTTGGGCTGAATATTGCTGTCTGATATGAGCCCTGGCAGTTTTTCCCCCCGTTTTGGAACTTTCTTGCAACTTTCTTCTCAGCTTCCTTGTCCTTGTGGAACCTAAGAAAATGTGCTTTCCAGAAGATAATGAGATGGTAATAGATAATAGACAAACAAAGCTAAAATGTTTTGAGGTCACCAGTCTCAGTTCACTCTTTGAGTTAGATATAATTAATATCTCTAAGATAGACTGTGTGGCTTGAATCCTCCCTGAATCTTGAGTTGACTTGCCAAAAATTAATCCTCTCTTGTTGAACTTTGGTATACTCCGGACAAGATAATTTTTCTGAATCCAGCCAAAAAGTCTGCTTCCTCAATTTGTTTCACACTAAACAAACAAAAAGAAATGAAAAGAATTGTGGATGCTGGAAATCAAAAACAAAAGCAGAAATTGCTGGAAAACTCAGCAGACCTGGCAGCATCTGTGGAGAGAAAACAGAGATAACATTTCAGGCCCAATGACCCTTCCTCAGAACTGATAGGAGCTAGGAACATGTTGGTGGCACTTATTCAAAAGATGGAGTATGGGAAAGGAAGTGGAGGGAGGTGGGGAGTAAATGATCAGCGGAGGTAAAGCCCAAAGAAAGAAAATTGCAGTCAGACAGATAAAGGAATGGGTTAATGTCAGCCTGGGAGAATTAATCACACTTAATGGGATCAATTAGCGGCTGACAATGGGTTGTGTGTGGTAGCAGCACATGTGATGACAAGGCCTAATGTGTGGGGTTTGGGGTTGGGACACAGGAAAAGCCTTAAAATTGTTGGACATAATATTGAGTCCAGGAAGTTGCAGAGTTCTCAAGAGGAAAATGAGGTGTTGTTCTTGCAGCTTGTGCTGAGCTTCACTGGAACACTGCAGCAAGCCTGAGACAGAGATGTTGGCCAGGAAAGGGTGGGGTGTTGATGTGGTAGGCAACTGGAAACTCAGGGTCATTTTTGTGGATACAACATAGATGCTTTGCAAAAGTTAGTTAATACCCTTCTTCCCTTATTGTTTTTGCATTTCTCAGAAATCTGACTAAATTTCACTCTTCTCTCTGCTTCTAACTGTTTGGGTGCCTACAATCCAAACCAGCAATGTGACTGCTCCTATTATTATTCCTTCACTTAATGTATATCACTTCGTTTAATGACCTTTGTGACATATCATCCTCCTCACAGCCACAATTATTTCTTTCATCAAAATTGCCACCTGCCCTCCTTTTTTTATCCCCATCCCAATCTCTTCTAATATCCTTGTAACCAGGAACTCACAGCTACCATTCTGTTCCCCATTAAGCCATGTTTTTGTAATACTCTGATATTACTCAGCGACAGTGCTATCAGTGCCTTTAATGAGCTTGCGTTATCCACTAAACCGCACACAATATTCCACAACACCAGGTTATAGTCCAACAGGTTTAATTGGAAGCGCACTAGCTTTCGGAAACCACCTGATGAAGGAGCGACGCTCTGAAAGCTAGTGTGCTTCCAATTAAACCTGTTGGACTATAACCTGGTGTTATGTGATTTTTAACTTTGTACACCCAGTCCAACACTGACATCTCCAAATCACAATATTCCAAGTTGAGATGTGGTTCATTGAAGGATAACGGCTATGTACAAGTTTAGAAAGTTGTACAAGTTCGATTCCAGCCTTGGGCAACTGTTTGTTTGGAGTTTGCCCATTCTCCCCGTGTCTGATGGGTTTCCTTCGGGCGCTCTGGTTTCCTCCCACAATCCAAAAGTGTGCAGGTTAGGTGAATTGGCCCATAGTGTTCAGGGATGTGTAGGTTAAGTGCATTAGTCGGGGGTAATGGGTCTGGATGGGTTGCCTTTCAAAGCGTCAGTGTGGACTTATTGGGCTGAAGGGCCTGTTTCCACACTGTAAGGATTCTAAAACTTCTAAAACTCTAAGACTTAAGCTCCTCAGTGAGAGCTGGAAATTGGTGTGAAACAGACTATCACTGTCTATTAAGTTCTGCCACTGCTGATTATCAAGGATACTTCATCAACTGAGAGAAAATTATTCTCAGTTTTGAATGGATCAATCTTATCAAGTTTAATTAATGATGATAGCTCTGGATAGTAATGAGCTCCATATATTAAGTAAGCTTTCTACTTGCTGTTTGTTGGTTAACAGAGGCATATAACAGAATTTAGTTAAGATATAAAATGTCAAGTAATCAATTGTTCTAATGAAACAAGATGTGACTGAGTTTTTGCATCTGTTTTTTTTTCAGAGCCTTAGCTAAGTATGATAGGATAAATTCACTCAGCATTTTAAAAATAAATTGGATAAATACTTTAAGGGGAAATAAAATCCAGGTCTATGTGCAAGTTGGATCACCTGGATAGGTACATCAGAGGGCATGAAGGGCTGAATGGCCAACTTCTATGCTCTCCATTTTTCTGATTCTAACTTTAGTGCATGTAGACTCTACTACTGAGAGACGAGCAGGTGATCGTTACTTGTGGATCTAAAGTAGAAAACTTCTGGAAGTCCACATGCGCTGAGCTGTGCATCAGTAACACCTCCAAGAGGTCTGACACAAATGATGCTTTTCTTCCCTATCAAATAGATGGTTGCTTCTTGCTGATAGCTGTAAGAGCCTTTATTCTCTGAGTTGAATGCTGTCCCTCTGAATTCTGGCATTTGAAGACAAGAAGAAATGTTTCTACTTTTTACAGGCTGTGACAACTGAAATGGTCCTGAGCACTTACCATTTCACCATCAGTTAGCATAAGGCCATTACACTACCTGTCATTCAATACTCATTGTCATTGGAAACTACTGTCTAGATTAGAGTGGTGCTGGAAAAACACAGCAGTTCAGGCAGCATCCAAGGAGCAGTAAAACGTCAATTTTGGATGCTGCCTGAACTGCTGTGTTTTTCCAGCACCACTCTAATCTAGATTCTGGTTTCCAGCATCTGCAGTCATTGTTTTTACCATTGGAAACTACTCCCCACCATTCTCCTCCCTTCCCTCTTCAAAGCCCTGAAAACAGTTCTAGCTCCTAAATCTGTGTCCATCTTTCCCAGAACTTTATATTTGAATCTCTCTCTGCAATTGGTTCCAGGTCTGGAGCAGAAGGTCCCATGGTGGGGTAAGACCACAAGGTCGTAATACATAAGAGCATAAATTAGGCCATTCAGCCCATCAAGTCTGCTCAGTTATTCAATCACAGTAGTAAGTTTCTCAACCCTATTCTCCCGCTTTCTCCCCTTGACCCTTGATCCCCCTTACAATCAAGAACATATCTATCTCCATCTTAAATCTACTCGATGACCTGGCCTCCACAGACTTCTGTGACATTGAATTCGATAGATTTACCACTCTCTAGCTGAAGAAGTTTCTCCTTATCTCTGTTCTATAAAGTCTTCCCTCTACTCTAAGATGGTGCCCTCAGGTCCTAGGTCTCTCCTATTAGGTTCATGTCCTGTGGAATAGGGGGGATGTCGGATTTGGAGCAAAGAAAGGGTGGATCTGATCCTGAGGGGAGCAGGGGACATGTCTCTGGTCTGGCAGCAGGAGAAAGCAGGAGGTATATGGTGGTTGGGTCCCGCAGCGGGGCAGGGGTGGGTCATATCCCACAGCAGGGTCTGGTCGGTCAGGGCATGGGAAACATATGGTGATAGTGGTCACATCCTGGAGGATGGGGGTATCAAGTCCCATAGTGAGTGGTAATGTAATGAACAAAAACAGAAATTGCTGGAAAAGTTCAGAAGGTCTGGCAGCATCTGTGGAGAGAAAGCAGAGTTAATTTTTCAAGTTGAGTAACTCTTTCTCAGAAGGGTCTATTTTGTTGAGGGAATATAAGCAGTCTGGGGGCGAGATGAAATTGAGGGAATGTGCAGTAGGTTGAGAGTCAGTTAGATAGTTACTCAGAAGTTAGATTAAATTTCCAATCATCTAGTAATCTAAGCATTTCTAGATAATTATTTACGTACTGCAGCAGAAACTTCTAAATTCTCTGATCTAACTGGGGACCTACAAAGCATACCAGGTGTAGGGAATTGGTCACTGGAATTGTCAATTTCACGTGTGAATCTTCAAAGTCTGTTCCAATGAAACTTCCACAAGGTCCCCATTTGCAACTCACATCTATGCTTCAGAAATAATGATCTGATTTTCCATTGGAAAATCCATGTCAGTGTTTCAAATCAATTATGACTCTTCCTTAGAACTGACAGGTAGGGAGGTGACAGGTTTGTGCTGTAGTAAGAGGTGAGAGCAGCAAGGCAGCCCATAGGGAAGGTGCCATAAAACAAGAAGCAAATGGAATGGCAGCTAAACCTGCTGAGTTTCTCCATGACGAACTCTTTTGTACTGAAGTTAAATGGCGGTCCATTGAGTTATTGGACTCTCCTAGTGCCTCAATGTGTATATAAATGTAAATATAACCTTATGTGTGTAAGCATTTTTGGTTTGTTTGGATACAGTCAAACTCCAATGTTTGTTTGTTTATGCTACTGTACAGAATTGAACTGCATTTGTGACTCTGCAAGTTTCGTTTTATGAATAAAGTATATTTTTGAAACAAAAAAATATCTTCTCAGTTCAGGTCGCCAGCAATATTTCGCTTTTGGGTTACCTGGGTTAAAATGCCCTGATGTGAAATGTGTGAGACCTTGGTGAGTGAATCGACAGGTAGCAGTGTTAAGAGATGATGCAGAACTTATGGATTAATGTCAGCATATCCCTGACACTGGACTCAAAGAGAGAGTCAGTAGAAGCTTTGAATTTGACATAGCAAGGCCTCTGTGATTTTGCAGATCCCAGATGAAGATGTGATTTTTGCCTGTCTGATAGAAACAATAATTACTCGTCAAGCACCAGAAATGCTTCATTAAGATAATGAGTCAGCTAAGTGCGATATTATAATCATTGTGATATCATAAGCCAACAGCACCACTTAAAAGGTGTTGCAAGCAGGTTCGTCAGTAACTTTTAAATCAGAATTGTATACATTGTATGCCTAAAAAGGAAGTTTCAAGCAAATAATGGTAGAGACAGTGATGGCTTCCTTCTGTGTTGTATGATTCCACGATTCCTCTCAACACATTCTTGGTGTGAGGGCGTTATCCAGTGAGGAACGTCTGGAAAGGCTAAACCTGTACTCACTGGAGAATGGTGAGAGGTGATTATACCGAAACATATAAGGTATGGATACTGAGAAGATGTTTTCATCTTGTGGAGAAGACTAGACCAAGGGAATACAGTTATGGAGGCTAGGACTACTGCAACGAGTAACTCAGGTCCTGACTCCCAATAGCCTGTCCATTATCTGCAGGGGCAAGTCAGAAATGTGATGGAATACTCCCCACTTGCCTGGATGGGTGCAGCCCCAACATCACTCAAGAAATTTGACAACATCCAGGACAAAGCAGCCACTTGATTGACACCACTTCCACAAGCATCCAGTCCCTCCTCCACTGACGCTTAGTAGATGCAGTGTGTATTATCGACTAGGTGCACTGCAAAAATTCAACAAGGCTCCTTAGCTATAACCTTCCAAATCCACAACTGCTTCTGATCGAAGGATAATGACAGTAGTACATGGGAACACCACTACTTGCAGGTTCTTCTCCAATCCACTCATCATCCTGACTTGGAAATACATCACCACTCTTACAGTCTAATGAGGTCAACATCCTAGAAGTCCCTCTCTAATTCCCCTTCGTGAATCTACCTACAGTAGGTGGACTGCAGTAACTACAGAAGGCAGCTCAACACCACCTCCTTCTCAAAGTCAACTTAGGATGGGCAATAAATGCTGGCACAGCCAGCGACATCCACGTCCTATGAGTAAATTAAAAAAAAAAGAGAGGTGATGTCTAAGACAGAGATGAGGCCATTTTCTTTTTCACTCAAAGGATTGCTAGTCTGGAGAATAAACATCTCTTGAAAGTAATGAAGGTTGTGGCATGAAATTTATTCAAATCTGAATTAATTTGATTTTGATCAACAGATAAGGTTATGGGGAGTCGAAAAGTGTGGCACTGGAAAAGCACAGCAGGTCAGGCAGCATCCGAGGAGCAGGAGAGTCGATGTTTCATCGGGAACATTCCTGATGAAAGGCTTATGCCCGAAACATCGACTGTCCTGCTCCTCGGATGCTGTCTGACCTGCTATGCTTTTCCAGTGCCACATTTTTCAACTCTGACTCTCCAGCATCTGCAGTCCTCACTTTCTCAAGGTTATAGGGAGGACAGGAAAGTAGAGTTGAGACTAGAACTAGACTGGCCATAATCTCTTATTGAATGGCAGATCAGGTTCAATGGGCTGAATATTCTAATCCTGCTCCTAAATGCTATACTGCTTTTATGTGTGTCAGAGGTTTGCTCAAATCTTCAGAGCAGCTTTAATCATCCGCATACTAGGTTGTCACAAACCTTTGAATCATTTCTTCTGTTTAATGCAAAATATAGTCTAAATGCAGTTTTGAAAATTAGATCTGAGAATGGACATAAGGATTGCAGAGTTGTTCTGAAATAAGGGTAGGTCTCAAAATGAGGGTGAAATTGAAAGGGATGAATCCCTAAATATTGTGAAAAGTCCTGTACACATTTCTATCAGATTTGTTGGTGGAAGGTAAATCTTTTATTGGTGGACTCAAACTGTTCTGCTGCTTTTGAAAGTAGTTATTGTGTCTGTAAAATTAGATGTGCACTTTAGAGAGAGAGCAGTGGTTTTCCAGTTATGTTGCTGGGTTAGCAATTCAAAGGCCACTAGCTCAAACTCCATTAAAATTGTGCTTTTAAGAAAGTTGGCATCAGATTATTAGGTTTTGTTAAAAATTACTATCCTGGTGCAGGATGAGAGGAACCTTCCTGCTCTGACCTCCAATCCCACATCACATATGTGTGACTCATATTGTCTGCCAAACAGATCAAATATAGCATCCAGTGGCTCAAAGACAATGGTTGCATAATTGATTCTGAACACCATTGGAAAAGAAAAGGACTGCATTTCATGGAGAATGTAACAGCACCATTTTCTCAGGGTGATTGGCAACAATCATTCTAATGGTGTCTGTATGCTGATGACAAACTTAAAAATGTAGCATGGTGCTTGCATAGAGAAAAGGTATACATTTATTTCATAGAATCACTGCAATGTGGCCTGTTGAGTCCACGCTGACGCTCGGAAGAACATTCCTCCCAGACCCTGCTCATCATTGGACTGTGGGAGGAAACCCATGCAGACAAAGGGAGAGGATACAGTTTCTACACAGGGTGGAACTGAATCTGGGTTCAATTGCTGTGAGGCAGCAGAGCTGACCCCTAAGCCACCATGCCATCCTTCCATAAGTGCCATATAGACAGCGATGAAATGAAAACATCAGGTAACAGACATGAGGAGCCAAGTTGGTACTTGACTTTGGAGGTAATGATGCTTTAGCTACAGTACCACCTTGCCTACCATGGTGGTGAAGGTCATGAAAGAGGGAGGCACTGTGCAAATAATTACATTAATTTGCTGCATTGCATTTTTGAAATTGTGCGTCCTGTGTCAGTCAGCTCAGTTGGGCGGTTGGATGATTTGTGATGGAGAGTAACATCAAAAGCGTGGCTCCAATTCCTGAACTGGCTGAAGTCACCATG
Source organism: Chiloscyllium plagiosum (assembly GCF_004010195.1). NCBI lineage: Eukaryota > Metazoa > Chordata > Chondrichthyes > Orectolobiformes > Hemiscylliidae > Chiloscyllium > Chiloscyllium plagiosum. The sequence continues at coordinate 8,565,251 of NC_057726.1, forward strand.
TATATCCTGCTCCCTCAACTTCACCCCTTGCCCTGAGGTGTGGGGACCCTGAAGTAAACCATCTCCAATCATCTCTCTTTGATGAGAGAGCTCCCCTATGAGGGAACCAGATGGCACAGCAATGTGAACAGTGTGTGTTCAATTTCTGCACTGGCTGAGGTTATAACAAAGAACTCAATTTCACCCTTACCTAATGTATGGTGACCTTCAGGTTAAACCACCCCATCTAATGGGAAAGCAGCCCTATGATGCAGTCAGACTGGAGGTCTATATCAAAGGAGAAAGTGAGGACTGCAGATGCTGGAGATCAGAGCTGAAAATGTATTGCTGGAAAAGCGCCGCAGGTCAGGCAGCATCCAAGGAGCTGAAGAAGGGCTCATGCCTGAAACGTCGATTCTCCTGCTCCTTGGATGCTGCCTGACCTGCTGCGCTTTTCCAGCAATACATTTTCATTTCTATATCAAGACCTACTTTAATACCCAGCCACGTTGGCCTTTGTACTATATTCAATATGCTTCACCTACTCACCTGCTGTTAAATGTCATGCCAGCCTAACAATAGAAGTTGTTATATCACCAACAAGACAAAGCCTGCTTTTTTCCATATTTAGCATTCCTCTGAAAGATGCAAAATCTTGAAATTTGCATCTTTCGATCCATTCTTTTTACAATTCTTCTTGTGAATTGCTTATGACTCAGTTAACAGCATGGATTTAGAACTGCCTGTTAAACTAGTCTGATTCTCTTAGCTTTAGTCTGTGCCTGGTGCTGTATTTAGTGCCCATCACACACTGTCCCAATAAAATGATGCCAAGTCTTTTCCCAAATCACTGCAGTAATTTTGTTCAGGGTGTTAGGAAGGAAACCTTACTGAACACTAACCTAGCCATGGCAAAGAAATAGTGATGTACTTCAGACCAAGGTAGTTCAGGATGTGGAGGTGACAGTGCACTTACTGGTGATGCAAGTCTTAATTGCGTTAGTTCAGTAGTTGATTCTGTACATTGTATGTCCAGTAATAAAATCATAGAGTCATAGAGATGTACAGCACAGAAACAAACCCTTCAATCCAACTTGTCCTTGCCGACCAGATATCCCAACTCAATCTGGTCCCACCTGCCAGCACCTGGCCCATATCCCTCCAAACCCTTCCTAATGCACATACAGTCAACATGACACTGATGGTGACGGACATGATGGTTGTGCTGATAATGAATCATAGAATCCCTACAGTATGATAACAGGTCATTCCACCCAACAAGTTCACACCAACCCTCCAAAGAGCATCCCATGCAGACCCATCTCCCTGTAACCCTACATTTCCCATGGCTATCGCATCTAACCTATACGTCCCTGAACACTGTGAGCAATTTAGCATGACCGAACCACCTAACCTGCACTTCTTTGGACTGTGGAAGGAAACCGAAGCACCCTGAGGAAACTCAAGCAGACACGGGAAACTCCACAAGGGTGGAATTGAACTTGGGTCCTGGTGCTGTGAGGCAGCAATGCTAACCACTGAGCCACCATGATGTTCCTGAGGGTATAGTAGGAGTGGTGACTGTGGGCATTATGATGGGGGTGATGGTTATGGTGGTGTTAGTGGTGATGGTTATTGTGATGATGCTGGTAGTGGTGGTAATGCTGGTGTTGATAGTGGTGAGGGTGATGTTGGTGATGGTGGTGGTGGCTGTGATGGTGATAATGGTGGTGGTGGAGACAGTGGTAGTAATTGTAGTGGTTGTGATGGCGGTGGTAGTGATTGTGGTAATGTCGATGGTGGTAGCGATGGTAATAGTAGTTATGGTGGTGCTGTTGATGGTGTTGACGGAAGTTGTATTTGTGGTGATGCTGCTGATGGTGATAGTGATGCTGGTGACGATGATAGTTATGATAGTTGTAATGGTGATGGTAGTGAAGGAGAGTTTATATGGAGCTCAGGGATGTCACCCATGCCTTATTAGCTAGCATTTTCGTCTGTACGTCACAAGGTTATGGGTTTAGGTCAATGGAAATTTAAGGACATAATCCAGTTTAATGCTTAAGTGTGCCACCTTTCCGGTCCAGAGATACAATATAACAAAAAAAAAGTTTCAGCTTTTGCATCAATCAGTAACAATGCTGGAGAAACGCAATGAGTCTGGCAGCATCTATGTGATGGTAACAGAGTTAACATTTCAAGTCTGGAAGAAGAGCCAGACTGGAATTCAAAATGTTAACTCTGCTTGTCTCCCTAGAGAAGCCGCCAGACCTATTGCATTCTCTACATTTGATACAAAACCTTTGAATGGATAAGGCATGGGAAGAAATGCATTGTACCTGTGTCTGGATTAATGTTAAGCTAATCTTACAGCTCCCCCTCTCTATCCCTGAAGCTGCCTTTCTTCTTTTCAAATATTTATTAACATTTTTTCCTTTAAAAATGTAAACATTTCCTTGAATAACAGCCAACGCTCAGTTGGTAGGACTCTGTCTCTGAGTCTTAAGATTTTGGGTCCAAGCTCCAATGCAGAGCTTGAGCCACAATACCATGGTTGATGGTTCAGTCCAGTACAGAGGGAGTGCTGCCTTTCAGATGTGGTGCTACATTGAAGCTGCATTTACTTTGGAAGGATGTAGAAGGTCCTGTGAAACTGATTCATGGAAGACCAACATAAACATTCTTGAGGTCCTGATCGAGCAACAACAAAAGAGATTATTTGGTCATTAGCACAGCTGCGGGAAGAATGTTTCCTTCACTACAACACTGAGCCTTCAAAAGTATTTATTGGCCGTAAAACATTTTCCGTTGTCCGATCATTATGAAGATTACAGATATAAATGCTATCCTTTTAAAAAAATCTCCTCTCTATTCTCTGGAGAAAGCATTGCAAGCTCCAGTACCCCTTCATGAAATTTCTCCTCACCTCCGATTCTTAACTGACAGTTTCAAATTGATGGTGTCTTGTCATGGATTGGTTCTAATGGGGAGCTGCACAGAGAAGTTCGATAGCCATTGGGCACCTCATGATCACCAATTAACAGTCTTGGTTGAATTACTGTGCTGCAGCGGGACTGGCAACCTCATTAACTAATAACCTTCTGAGCTGGATGTTAATTACAGTCAAAGATAGGAACTGTTGTTGAACTTGCAAATCACATTATCCAAGAGCTCTCATAACTTAATCAAAATTTTCCTCAGGTGATGTTACACCAAAGCCATTTCTATCTCCTACCTTGCTGCTGTCGTGATTATAGAGCAAATGAATACCAATAATTACACCGTGCTATTTATTTGAAGAAAAAAACAGTCATTATTTTAAGGCGACAGTTCTACATGTACAGTCAGAATTAGCAGACTAATAATGCTGATTTTCTTCCTGATATGCTAATTCATTATCACAAAAAAATTTGCTATCTTCCTCATTATTTTTTAAAGTGCTCATGAGACAATCACAATAGGGTAATGAGGCATCAAATACATGATATGTTGTGTGCACATTTTAAGGCAATCATTCGTTGTAGCTGTGATAATGATATATAATCAGAAATGAGACAATTTACTTATTGACGATTTTTTTTCCCTTATTATTTTCTTGTTCCCACTTTCTCATTTGAGAGTGGTGACATTTTCAGGTTGCTAAGTTCCCCAGACGCAGGTTCATCTGGTTATCCTTCATTCTTAATGATAGCTTATTTTGCCTTCCGAAATACAGAGAAACATACGGCATCACATCAAATCACACAGGCTAATATCACAAGTCAAAATTATTTTGTACATTGAAGATTATGTAAAAGCTGCAAACGACAATCCATTGCTCACAAAATGGCAGTATTTTAACACGTCAACAATGCACTGCGTAATCTGTTTGCAATGCCAATATGCATCAGAAAAATTAGATGAAATGTTTTTTTAATAAATCTTCAAAATTGACTAGCAGCAAAATACTACTGATTCTAAAAATCTGAAATAGAAGCAAAATGTGTGAGAGCATTATTTGAGGAGAGAAAAACAGAATGAATGCTGAGTCAAACATTACACATTTTCAACCTGTTCTGTTAATATGATGCAATTTTTGTGATGGCCTGCAGTTTCTATTAGTTGATTGGTTCATAAAACCATTAGGTTAAAGCAAAATACAGTGGATGCTGGAAATCTAAAATAAAAAGCAGAAAATGCTGCAGAAAATCAGAATTATAGAATCATACAGTACAAAAGAGTTCCTTTGGCCCATCAAGTCTGCACCACCAAAGCATCAGTGGAAAGAAACAGAGTTAAGATTGCAAGTTGATGTGACTCTTCGCAACAAATTCAAAGAAAGAGTAATATTGGACTCAATGTTAACTCTGTTTCTCTCTCTACAGATCCTGCCAAAGCTGTTGTGTTTCTCTAGTAGCTTCTAGAGAAATATGAGCAGAGTTTCGTTGTACAATTTCCCTACTTAATAAAAACATGACTGACCATCTTCAGCAATTCCACTTGTGACTATTGTTTAAAATATATTCCTTAATTGTCTTATTAATACCTAACATCACAGATATCGAAATATTTAATGACCGAGCATGCACAGTGCTCTAGATAAGGGAATTTCAAAACTCTACAGTCTCCCAAGTGAAAGATTTCTGTCTGTCTAACTCTTGATCCCAACCTTATGAATCTTACTTCCACCATCTTCATAGAGTCATTGAGTCATAGAGAAGGACAGTATAGAAACAGATCCTTCAATCCAACTCATCCATGCCACCCAGATATCCTAACCTAATTGAGCCCCATTTGCCAGCATTTAGCCCATATCCCTCCAAACCCTTCCTATTCATATACCCATCCAAATGCCTTTTAAATGTTGCAAATGTTGTACCAGCCTCCACCACTTCCTCTGGCAGCTTATTCCATACACGCACCACCCTCTGCATGAAAAAGTTGCTCCTTAATTCCCTTTTAAATCATTCCCCTCTCACCCTAAACCTCTGCTCTCTAGTTTAGGACTCCCCCACCCCAGGGAAAAAAGAACTTGTCTATTTACCCTATCCATGTCCCTCATGATTTTATAAACCTCTATAAGGTCACCCCTCAGCCTCTGACGCTCCAGGGAAAAGAGCCTCAGCCTAATCAGCCTCTCCCTATAGCTCAAACCTCAGGGATGAACAGCCTCTCAGTATCTACCTGCCAAGCTTTCTAAGAATTTAATGCGTCCCTTTGAGGCCACTTTTTAGTCTCCTAAAGAGAATATGGGCAAAAACAGAATATGGAACAAAACTCAGCAGCTGTGGAAAGAAAGCAGAGTTAACATTTCGAGTCCATTTGTACTTTTTTAGAGCTGATAGCAGCTGGGAAAAGGTAATATTTATATAGATGACAAGGTGTGGGAAGGAAAGAGTGAGCTGATAGATGGAGACAGAGCCCAGAGAGAGAGAGAGATAGAGAGACAGAGAGGAACAAAGAGATTGTTGATAGCAAGCCAGCGAAGAAGAAAAGCTAGATCAGTGATAATGGGGACAATAAGAAGGCAACAATGGGTTGGTTGTAATAAAAGTAACCCATCTTAGTTCTGAGCATTGTTCAAGGTCATTAGATTCCCTACAGTGTGGAAACAGGCCCTTTGGCCCAACAAGACCACACTGACCCTCCAAAGAGCAACCCACCCAAACCCATTTCCCTTTGACTAATACACCTGACACTGTGGGCAATTTAGCCTGGACAACTCACCAGACTTGCACATCTTCAGACTTTGAGAAGAAACCCATGCAGACACGGGGAGAATGTGCAAACTCCCCATAGACAGTTACCTGAGGCAAGAATTGAACCCAGGTCCCTAGCACTGTGAGGTAGCAGCGCTAACTACCGAGCTACCATGCCACTGTCATGGGAGAAGTTGTTTCAGCTGAAACATTATTGAACTCAATAGTGAGTTGCAGAGTTCCCAAGCAGACAATGAGGTGCTGCTCTTCCAGCTTGCACTGAGCTTTACTGGAACACTGCAGCAAACCTGAGACAGAGATGTTGGCCAGGAAACAGGGTGGTGTGGTGACATGGCAGTTAATTGTAAGCTCAGGGTCTTTCTCATGGACAGAATCTAGGTGTTCTGCAAAGCGGTGACCCAGTCAATATTTAATCTTCCCAGTGTAGAGGAGACCACATTGTGAGCAGAGAATGCCACAGATTGAATTGAGTGAAGTGCCGGTAAAGCGCTGTTTCACCTGGAAGGTGTGTCTGAGGCCTTGGATAGTGAGGAGGGAGGAAGTAAATGGACAGGTGTTACACCTGGACTCTGGGGGGCCGGGGTGGGGGTGCTGTGTTGGGAGTGAAGGAGGAGTGGACCAGGGTGTCCCAAAGGGAATGCTGAAAGGGGAGGGGAGGGGAATATGTGTCTGGTGGTGGCATTCCTCCAGAGGTGGCAGAATGGTGACTAATGATTCTCTGCTTGTCGATCCTGAGCAGAATGGTTGAAATTGGAAGTGAAATTGATTAACTTTTCCAATTCCATAAGAGAGGGTGAAGCATCACTAATGATTTCATCAATGAGTCAGAAAAGAGTTGCAGGTTAGAGCCAGAGTAGAATTGAAACAAGGGATGTTCCCCTACCCCATAAAGTGACAGCTATGACTTGGGTCCATGCGGGTACTTGTGGCCATTCCTTTGACCTGAAGAAAGTGAGAGGAATTAAAAGGAAAGGTGTTCAGGGTAATGACTAGTCTGGCCAGGCAGAGGAGGGTAGTGCATGGGGACAGCTCAGGTAACTTCATCCAGAAAGAAGTTGAGAGCCATGAGACAATCTTGAATGGAGATAGACATGTAAAGGGATCGCAGATCCATGCTGAAGAGGAGACAGCTGGAGCCCAGGAACTGGCAATTCTGACACTGATGGAAAGCATCAGCAGAATCATGGATGTGAGTGGCAAGGGACTAGACAAGGGGAGAAAAAATTGAGTTAGTGAAGAGATGGGTTCTGAGGGATAGCAATAATGGGTCTGCCCAGCCAGCTCTGTTTGTGGATTTGAGGAAGGATGTAAAAGTGACCCATGTGGTGTTAGGAGAATGTGCAGAGACAATGCAGGAGAGATCACCAAATAAGATGACATTAGTGACCACTGAGGGCAATGGTGTTCAATGTGGGGTCGTGGTGCACCGGACACAATTGCTGCTCAGGAGTAGAATTGAAACAAGGAATGTTCTCCTATCCCATAAAAGACAGCCATAAATTGGGTCCTTGCAGGTACCTATGGCCACCCCTTTGACCTGAAGAAAGTGAGAGGAATTAAAAAAGCCTTGATTATGTCAAGGTCAGTATGACGGGCCACAACAGCACCACCCTTGTGGGCAGGCTTGAAGACTAAGTCAAGGCTGGATCTGAGAGCACAGAGTGCAGTCAGTTCAGAGAGACATGGGTTAGAATGAGTGAGGGGCTGCAGAGACATTAAGGTGACCAATGTCAGTTCTCAATGAATCAAGAAAACATGGACCAGGTTGTTTTCCTATCCTAAAGTTGAAAAAGTATTGCAGTGATTTGTACCAGGAAATGTTTACAGTCTTCAAACTAGCACATTAATGAAAAGGCAATTGCTGAGAAAATGACAGACCACACATCTTGAGAATGAGATGTTAATATTGCAGTGAGCATCCCTTTCCCTTTCCATTTCTAACCATCCTCAATCAATCACAGATTATATGCATCTGTGCATCTGTCTGTCAAACTGCATAGGTTAACATTTGACATCTGTCTTTGAAACAATCAAGTAACTTTTTTTGATTGAATTTATGTTCAAACAACAAAAAGGAAACAAGGAAAAGTTATTAAGGACAGGTTTCATCTTAAAAGGGTTTTGCAGTCACTGAACTGTATTATTTCCCATTTCCACAGATCCTCCCCTGATACCTTGCAAGATAAAATCAGGTTTTAGAATACATTTATCCCAACCTGCATCTATTAAATAACATAGAAAAGCTTACTTATTTTTTCTATGGTGGGGGAGTTAGAAAAGGAAGAAATTTTATTTTTATAGAATCCTGACAACATCAGAATGTTCCAAAGAGTTTCATAACAAATAAAGTGTTTTCAAAGTCAAGAAATGTGGGAGATATGGAGTGGACAGTTTGAACATAGCAACATCCCACAAGTAGCAATGTGTTTCATATCTATTTTAGTGCTGTTGGTTAAGGGATATATATTTTTCAGGGGACAAGGGACTACTTCCCTGCATTTCTCCAAAATGTACAGCCACTTTTATATCTCTATCAATATGGTGCCCCCTCAATGCTTCACTGGAGTCCGCATAAGACCATGAGAAGAAAGTGAGGTCTGCAGATGCTGGAGATGTTCTGCCTAAGACCATAAAATGTAGAAGCAGAATTAGACTGTTTGGCCTATTTAGTCTACTCTGCCATTTGATCATGATAACGTTTCTCAACTCCACTCTCCTGTTTTCTCCCTGTAACTCTTGATCTTCTTGCCAATCAATAACTTATCTATCTCTGTCCTCAATACACTCAATGACTTTGCCTCCACAGCCCTCTGTGGTTATTTGTTCCACAGATTCATCACTCTTTGGCAGAAGAAACTCTCCCTCATCTCAGTTCTAAAGGGTTGTCCCTTCACTCTGAAACTGTGCTCTCAGGTCCTAGTCTCTTCTTCCAGTGGAAGCATTTCCTCCACATTCACCCAATCCAGGCTGCTCAGTATTCCATAAGTTTCAATCAGATCCTACCTCATCCTTCCAAACAGCATTGAGTAAAGACCCAGAGTCCTCAACTGTTCCTCATATGACATGTCCTTCATTCCCGGGATCATTCTTGTAAACCCCCACTGGACCTTCCTCTGAGGTCAATGTATCATTCCTTAAATACAGATCCTAAAACTGCTCACAATGTTTCAAGTGTCCTGACCAGAGCCTTATACAGCCTCAGCAGTACATCTCTGCTCTTATATTCAAGTCTTCTTAAAATGAATGCTAATGTTGCATTTGTCTTCCTAACTGCTTGCACGTTAAGCTTAAGGCAGTCCTGAACTATAACTCCTAAATCCCTTTGTGCTTTAGATTTCCAAAACCTTTTTCTGTTGAGAAGATGACCTATTCTTCCTCCCTAAGTGCATAATGTCATACTTGCTTATATATTATATTTCATCTGCCAATTTTTTGCCCACTCTCCTAGCCTGTTCAAGTCTTTCTGCAGCCTCCCCACTTCTTCAACACTGCATATCCCTCTACATGTCTCATTCTGCATTTTGTGCTCAATTATCAAGGACAATATGACAGCAAGAATTGATACAAGTTCCCCATAGACATGGACCTACAGCCTGAAGTTCCAACGAATATCTCAGTTTTTAAAAATATGGATATTATTGAGGGTACAACTGAGCTTGGGTAATCTGTTATGGTCCAATGGTCTGCCAACTTATAACAAGGAAGACATGCAGGAGGCTGGAAGAACAGCTGTATAGGACCTTGGTAAGGCCACATTTGGAGTACTGTGTGCAGTTCTGGTCACCTCATTTTAGGAAAGATGTGGAAACTTTGGAGAGGGTGCAGAGGAGATTTACCAGAATGTTACCTGGAATGGAGAATAGGTCGTACAAGGATAGGTTGAGAGTGCTAGGCCTTTTCTCATTGGAACGGCGAAGGATGAGGTGTGACTTGATAGAGGTTTATAAGATGATCAGGGGAATAGATAGAGTAGACAGTCAGAGACTTTTTCCCTGGTTACAACAGAGTGTTACAAGGGGACATAAATTTAAGGTGAAGGGTGGAAGGTATGGGGGGATGTCAGGGGTAGGTTCTTTACCCAGAGAGTGGTGGGGGCATGGAATGTGCTGCCTGTGGGAGTGGCCGAGTCACCTTTAAGCAGCAATTGGATAGATACATGGATAGGTGCTTAAGCTAGGACAAATGTTCGGCACAACATTGTGGGCCAAAGGGCCTGTTCTGTGCTGTATTGTTCTATGTTCTATGTTCTAACACAGCAAGCAAGGCAGCATCAGGAGGTGCAGAAGTCGATGTTTTGGGGTTAACCCTTCTTTTTTTGTCTCTAGCTTATGACAATGAAGCAGTGCAGTGAGGAAATTTCTTCAAAGTATCTGTTGAATGTAAAACTGTGTTTAAGAATTGTTGAATGGTCTTTTAGAGTTTGTACAATTTCGAGTAAATCAAGTTTCGTTTGGAAAATGTGAAATACTGGTCCATGTTACTTGGTGATGCTTGACCTGAAAATACCAACAGAAGTAAGGTCCTGTACAAAGGCTGGTATAAAGGAGAGTTACAGATACAAAGAAAGCAATTCAATTGATTCCAGAGATGAAGGGTTTGTCTTCTAAGAGAGATTGAAGAGGTTAGGTCTATTCTCTGAAATTTAGAAGAATAAGACAAGTTCTAATTAAGGTATATAAGATACTAAAGGTGATTGACAAAATCGACATAGAGTGGATGCTCCCTCATGTGGGGCAATCTAGAGTGAGACATCATACATCAACACTGGCACCCTGCAAGGATGTGCAAGGCCCCCTACTGTACTCCCTGTACACCTACGACTGTGTAACTAAATTCCATACGAAGGCTATCTCCAAGTTTGCTGATAACATTATCGTGGTCGGCCCAATATCAAATGACAATGAGTCAGAATGCAGGAAGGAGACAGAGTACTCGGTGTCATCGTACAATGATAACAATTTTTCTCTCAATATCAGAAAAACATAAGAACTGTTCATTGACTTCAAAACAAAAAGAGAAGGACATGCCCCCCCACCCCCCCATCTAACATCAACGGAGCTAAGATGGAGAGGGTCAAGAACGTCAAGTTCCTAGAAGTGATGATAAGAACAAGCTTCTCTGGAGCTCCCATGTAGACATGACCATCGAGAAGGCTCAACCATGCCATTTCTTCCTCAGGCAGATCAGGAAAGTCAGCCTGTCCATAAGGACCCTCACCAACCTTTACTGTTGCACCACAGAAAGAATACTGTCCAGGTGCATAATAGCTTGGTATGGCAACTGCTCTTGCCGGGTCTGTAAGAAACTACAGAAAGTTGTGTGTATGTCCAGACCATCTTGGAAGCCAACCTGCCATCCATGAACTCCATTTACACTTCTCGTTGCTGTGGAAAGGCTGCCAACATCATCGAAGACCTCTCCTACTTCAGTAATATTATCTTTCAACCTCTTCCGTCAGGCAGAAGATACAGAAGTGCCAAAATGTTCAGGAACAACTTCTTCCCTGCAGTCATTAGACTGCTGAATGGACCTCTCTAACTTGAAATAATGTTAATCTTGCTTTGTGCACCTCCTGTGCAGCCATAACCCTTTATGCCTTGCTCTGTCTAAGCGCCCTATGATCTGTATGTCCTTGTTTGCTATGATCTGCCTGTACTACTCACAAAGCACAACTTTTCACTGTACTTAGGTACACGTGACTACAATAAATGGACTCAAATCAATCAAATCAATTTAGTAGAAGAGATAGCAACGTTAAAATGGAGATGAGGAGGCGTTACTTCAGTAAAAGAATTGTGAATTGGTGAAATTCACTACGCCAGACAATGGGGGATACCATGACACTGAGTAAATTTAAGGAGGAGAGAGAATGATTTTTAAGGCAAAAAGGATCAAAAGGTTATGGAGAGTGGGCAGGGAAGTGGAGGGGAGTCTAACAGGTCAAACAGCAGGTCAAACAGCATCAGAGGAGCAGGAAGGTCAACAGACTGGGGGTGAGCTAACGGATGGAAACATGATGACAAAGCAGACAAGAAGTCAAAGGAGGAACACAGACTTTTTAGTGATGAAGGTTTGCTTAAAGATTTCTGGCTCGGGTGCCAATTGCTGTGGTTGTGAGTATGGTCACTGAGCTGGGAAGTTGATTTGCAAACGTTTTGTCCTCTGTCTATGTGACATTTTCAGGGCTTTGGAGCCTCCTGTGAATCACTGCTGTACTGTGTCTTCTGGAATTTATTTGGTTCCGTTCCTGCTGCTTCCTGTCGCTGGTTCCGGTTATTCACTGTAGTGGCCGGTATATTGGGTCTGGATCCCTGTGCTTCTTGATGGAGCCCATGGATGAGTGCCATACTTCTAGACATTCTCTGGCTGTCCTGTGTTTAGCTTGTCCTATGATCGTTGTGTTGTCCCAGTCGAAATTGTGGTCCTTGTCATCTTTGCGAGTGGCTACTCGGGATAGCTGGTCGTGGTATTTAGTGGCTAGTTGGTGTTCATGGATGCGGATTGTTAATTGCCTGCCTGTTTGCCCTATGTATTATTTCATGCAGTCTTTGCGTGAAATCCTGTAAATTACATTAGTCTTGCACATGATGGGTATCAGGTCATTTGTCCTGGTGAGTTGTTGTCTGAGCGTGGCTGTCAGTTTATGGGCTGTCATGAATTTCAGTGGTTGAAGAAACCTGGCTGTCAGTTCTGAGATGTTTTTTATGTAAGGTAGCGTGGCTAGTGAGTGAGGTCGTAGTATATCCTTGTCACGCTGTTTGTCTGTTAGGCATCTGCAGATGAAGTTGTAGGGATATCATTCTTGGCGAAGACTCTATCGAGGTGTTCTTCTTCAAGGAAGGATGAGGAAGCTTCGGAAAGGGTGCAGAGGAGATTTACTAGGATGTTGCCTGGTATGAAGGGAAGGTCTTCTGAGGAAAGGCTGGGGGAACTGAGGCTGTTTTCATTAGAGAGAAGAAGGTTGAGAGGTGACTTAATTGAGGCATACAAGATAATCAGAGGGTTGGATAGAGTGGACAGTGAGACCCTTTTTCCTCGGCTGATGATTTTAGCATGAGGGGACATAGCTTTAAATTGATGGGTGATAGATATAGGACAGATGTCAGAGGTAGTTTCTTTAGAGAGTAGTAGGGGCGTGGAACGCACTGCCTGCAGCAGGGGTAGACTCGCCAACTTTAAGGGCATTTAAATGGTCATTGGATAAAGATATGGATGAAAATGGAATAGTGTAGGATAGATGGAGTTCAGATTGGTTCCACATTGGCATAACATTGAGGCCGAAGGACCTGTACTGCACTGTAATGTTCTGTGTTCTATGTTCTGCCCTTCATTGGTCAGGAGTGCTGCAGTCTGTTATAACCCTTTTGAACAGCGTCCAAATGCAGCTTCTCTTTTATGAGAAGAATTTTTGTTGTGAGAAGAAGTAAACAATTTCTTAGGAAGTCGTCATTTTTCTGTCTGGTCGAAAAAGAGACAGGAGTTCTTGTAATGCCGTGCAAAGTGGCTAAATACCAAGTTTAAAAGATAGGAACCTGTTTGGATATGTCCAAGACACTAGACAGCTGGATGTTTTACAAGAAGTTGTAGAACCTGGAATCGGTTTGTGCGTGGCCAGTTATTTGTCAAGGAAATCTGTGAGACCTGAGCAAGAGAGGGTTCAACAATGTGTGCCTTGCTGATGATAATAGCATCTATGAAGCCCAATGACAAAAGCTGTTGTCAGATAGGGCCTGTCCAATGTTAATAGAGGGCAGGATATTGTGAAACTGAAGCTCGACAGGGCCACATTTGCACAGGGAGCATTATGAATATTTGTGGTTGCTAAGACACATCTGTTATAAGAACTACTTAAAATGAAATTTATCTTTTGATTTGAAGTATCATTTGCCTGTGACTTCATGCGTAACTTGCATTGGTTCTGATTCACGTTAAAGCAAGTGCTACAAAAAAAATGGCATCTAGTTGATAATCTTTTTATTGGGTGGGGGTGTCCTTTAGTAAATTTGGTCATTTTAATTTATACACCCCCACACAGGGGTTGTAACTATTGTACACAGGAAATCTTGATTTGGAATCTGCTCCATCTGGAGCTATGGTGGATGGGAGAGTGGGAGGAGGGGGCTGAAAATTGGAGTCAAACTATATTGCAAAATGTTTAAGATCTTTCACCTTGTCTCCGAATGGCTCGGTTACTGAAAGCTATAAGTGCAGGCACTATTGTTTAGTCAAGCCATACAAGCGATACAATTCTCTCACATCTTGCTCAAAGCAAAAACTGACACATAAACAGTTGCATCATTAACAGTCAGCCTTCAAGTGGATCTGACCATTTTCCTAATTTATTGTGTGTTATCTTAGTTCATTTATGTCCATTTTTATCATGCATCTTATCCAGCAGGTAGATGAATGAGTGTCTCCTTTATACCGACAACTGTTTTATTTTGCATCCAAGGACAGGTTGGTATTGATCTTCGCAGCTTGGCAATCAAGCTCCTTGCTGGATACAGATCAAGGCTTATTTATTTCTCTCTCACCAGCGGAATGATTTCTGAATGGCTCTGGCTTTCTGTAGCTCTCTGTAATTCAGTAGATACTCTGTGCTACTTAAGTTGTGAAAAAAATTGACCTGCTGCCACTTTGCATGGACAGGAAACCTGGAGGTGTTGTAATTATTAATAATACACAGTCGTTATGATAGTACCCTGCTATCAGTCAATGGAGTTAAACCCTGTCTCAGTGTTTGTCATGTATCAATGATTTGATCATATTAATGGGGGGCTCCATTTCCCATCAATCTGGGCAGCTGACAAAAAGCCCTCGGAGTCCTGCATCTTTTGTTCAGTATAAACTTCAGTGTGTGCACCTCTTATGCACTCGATATTTTCTCTCCCCACTGGAGAAAGTGAGCATTTAAGAGAATGAGATGGAGTTGTGTCTGTCTCAGCACTGACAGCTCATCTGAAAGAAACATATAATTTTGCAGGAGCGTTTTCACTCAAATCTTACAGCACAGAAGGAAACCATTTGGCAGATTGTGTGTGCACCAGTTCCTTGGAAGAGCTACCCAATTTATTCTCCACCCTTACTTTCTCCAGGCTCTACATCCTTTTCAATTTCAGGCATATATCCAATTCCTTGTTGAAAATTAGCATTGACACTTTTTATGAATTGGGAGTAAGAGTAGTCCATATGGCATCTTGTATCAGCCCTTGCTATTTGATATGATTGCGGCCAAACTGTTTCGGGCTTTAACTGCACTTTCAGAAAATCATAGATTCCCTACAGTGTGGAAACAGGCCATTCAGCCCAACAAGTCTACACTGACCCTCCAAAGAGTTACTGACCCAGATCCATTCGCCCTACACTATTACTTACATTTACCCCTGACTAATACACCTAAACTACACATCCCTGAACACAATGGGCAATTTAGCATGGCCAATTCACCTAACCTGTACATCTTTGGATTGTGGGAGGAAACCAGAGCAGCCAAATGAAATCCACGTAGACACGGGGAGAATGTGCAAACTCCGCACAGACAGTCGCCCGAGGCTGGAATCGAACCTGGGTCCCTGGCACTGTGATGCAGCTAATCACTGAGCCACCATGCCACCCAAACCATTCCTGTGTACCCTACCCCCACCCCTGGCCCCAACGCCCTCTTCCCCATAAACTTTGACTGCCTGGTTAGCCAAGAATCAAAATGTTATCCTGCATTAAAAAAAAACACCTCATCTTCCCTCTGGTCCTAATGTCAAATAGTATAAATATGTGTCTGCTGGTTCTTTGGAACTGTGCCAGTATAAGCAGTTTCTCGCTACTTACATCATCAGAAACCCTTCATGGTTTTGAAACGACTCTATCAAATCTTCTCTTATCCTCCACTGCTGTGAGAAGAGCAGTTCCAGCGTCCATCGTTTCTCCATTTAACTCAACTCCAAACAGCAGAGGGATGTTGAGGAGGGAAAAGAAAAAGCGACAGTCTTGACAGGAAGTAGTAATGTTTAGCTCTTCTAAACCATGTTGTCAGTAGGCTATTTTTGCTTGTCAATTTAGTCCTTCTATCTGTTGTTTCTTCTTTGCCATTTATGCATCAACATCTTGTTACATTGCATTTCTATAAATCTCAGACTCATTCCAATTAGAACAGTATGGTGGCTAACTAGTTAGCCCTGCTGACTCACAGGGATCAGGTTCGATTCCAGCCTGAGGTGATTGTGTGGGGTTTGCACATTCTCCCCGTGTCTGTGTGGGTTTCCTCTGGGTGCTCTGGTTTCTTCCCACTCTCTAAGGCTGTGCAGGTTAGGGTGGAGTGGTCATGGGAAATTGCCCACAGTGTGGAAGGAAGTGCAGGCCAAGTGGTGTAGCCATGGGAAATACAATGTTCCAGAACGGATGTGGGTCTGGGCAGGATAGACAATGTGGACTCAATGGGCTGAATGGCTTGGTTCCACATTATAGGGATTCTATGAACATTCTATTCTATGAACATCCTGGTCCAAACATTTATGTTGACTGTGAAATCAATTTCATTAAGTAGTGGATGACATTCTGAACCGACCTCCCCCAAAATCAGAAAGAAAGGACTTGCATTTATATTTTCAAATCCTCATGATCGAACAATGTTTATTGAAATAGTTCTGAAGCTTGGTCACTGTTATAATGGAGGAAATGTGGGAGTAATTTCTGCACAGCAGAATCCATAGGCAGCAAAATAATGATGACCAGATCTTTTGCATTTTCTTTTATGTGTTGGCTCAGGGGAACAGAGACCAAGCTCAAACCCCCTGGCTCTTTGTTTCAAATGTGATGACTCTTTTGCAATCCTCTGAGCTGGCAGGCAGAGTCTCAGTGAAATGTTTCATCTGTATTGGTGACATCTCTTAACAGTGCAGCACTCCCTCAGCACTGCTACTGGAGTGCCAAGCTAGAACTTGTGCTCAAATCCCTAGTTTGCAGCTCAAAGCCACAATCTGACTCAGGTGATGAACATGCTACTGACTGACTCCTGTCAGGCTGACTCCTTCATGACTGTGTTCCTCGAGCTAATATGATCAGACTTTGAAATTGGAATCCTTGCACCTCCTTATTCCTCACCCAACTCATTCTGACCTTTCATAGCACCACTCCTCCCATTTAATGTAACCTCCACCAGAATTGGAACCCTCCAATATATCTGACCTCTTGCAAACTTGGCTCCTTTGACCAGTCCCTTGGTTATTTGGGCAGGATAATAGAATCGCATTTACTATAGAATCCCTACGGTGTGGAAACAGGCTCTTTGGCCCAACAATTCCACACCGACTCTCCAAAGCGTAATCCACCCAGATCCATTCCCCTAATCTATTACTCTACATTTACCCCTAACTAATGCACCTAACGTACCCACCCCTGAACACTTATTGGCAGTTTAGCATGTCTAATTCACTTAATCTGCACATCATTAGACTGCGGGAGGAAGCTGGATCACCCGGAGAAAACCCATGCAGACACAGGGAGAATGTGCAAACTCCATACAGCCAGTCACCCGAGGCTGGAATCGAAACCGGGTCCCTGGCACTGTGATGCCTGCAAATGTGATGACTCTTTTGCAATCCTCTGAGCTGGCAGGCAGAGTCTCAGTGAAATGTTTCATCTGTATTGGTGACATCTCTTAACAGTGCAGCACTCCCTCAGCAGACACAGGGAGAATGTGCAAACTCCATACAGCCAGTCACCCGAGGCTGGAATTGAAACCAGGTCCCTGGCACTGTGATGCCTGCCACTTAGTGCAGTTTTGGTGGATTGCCCGTGCCAAATGGCCATAGTATGCAGGGATGTGCAGGCTAGGTGGATTAGACATGAGAAATGCAGGGTTACAGGGAGAAGGTTGAGAGGTGGATCTAGGAGTGAATGTTCTTCAGAGAATTAGTTTGGACTCGACGTGAAATGGCCTGTTTCCACACTGTAGGGGTTCAATGGATTCTATTTTCTTCTTTTCTTTTCCCCCCTCTCTACTGTCATACAGCAGTAGTGCTTATATTCCAGCACCCATCTTGTGTATGTGTAGGTGCAAGACGCAGTGAAAATACCAAGTGTAAATAGCTTTATTACTACTCCACCACCAGGAAAATCGATGGATTCAATTTGATCTAAACTCCTTGGGATGTTTACCTCATTAAAAGACACTATATAAATACAGGATGTTGTGGTTATAATTGATGTGATGTCAATCATAGTGTCATACCGATGGAAGATGAAACTTGCCACCCAATATTTAATTCTGCCAACATCAACTGTTCACTGATTGTGTTTGTCAGCAGTTCTCGCTAAAAGCAGCACAAGTCAGAGACAAAGATCTGATGTGAAGGATTTTTATCAATGAACCTGCTGATATTAAACTGTTTGAATCCTTATTATTATTGGGTTTATAATAAATCATGTCGCTGTTCCAGTGACGGCAGCTGACCAAATTACTGATTGCAGTCTTGATGTGATTGGCACAGATTTGCATCATATGCTGAGGAAAATATTGGAATCAACAAAGAATTTAATCTGCTTGCATTGCAACATCCTTGTACAAATCCTTCCTACTGCATATGTTCTGAGCTCAATGTGCTGATGTTTTGTGCTTTTAGCTTATTTTTCTTTGTTTTTATGCAATGTTTTTGTGTTTCATCTCTGTCAGTTGAAATATGTTTTCTGATCAAAAGAGATGACAGACATCTTTATCTTCAAAAGCTTTCCCGACCGCAGTGAGTTTTTATCCTGATATGTGCTTGGAACTGTTTCAGTCCTTGTTATTGTAAAAGCCAACTTGGTACTCACACCGTCTCCTCAACCCTTCTCAAAAAGGCAATACTATCATTATTAACCATCAGATTGCAAGAGCCATGATACAGATCCCTGTCTCAGGGTGGAGATTTTCCTTTGCTCATTACTTGTAACCAACAGGTTCTGAAGATATGAGGAAGGGTCACTCAACCCAAAACTTTAACTCTGATTTGTCCCCACAGATACTGCCAGACCTGCTGAGTTTTTCCAGCAATTTCTGATTTTTGTTTCTGATTTCCAGTATCTGCAGTTCTATTGGTTTAAATTCAGAAGATATATGATGGGTGCATGAGCCAATATCCCCCATCCATTTTCTACTGTCAACCAAAGTCTAATTTAGTCTGTATGACTCTTGACATTGTCGGCTGCTCTAGCACAAGTCACTTGAATCATTTTCTGAAGTTGTTCTGGCTCTGTAAAGGTAAACTCTTATTGTAACTGTAGGTACAATAATGGCAATGTTAGAATTCACACAACACCAGGTTATAGTCCAATAGAATTATTTGGAAGTACGAGCTTTCGGAGTGCTGCTCCTTATACCAGCACATCCACAATAATGGCAATGATTGACTCAAACAATTGCTAGAAAGTGTCTGTGTGTAATAAACAGAGCTTTGCAGCAGGATTAGAGGACAATTAATTCAATTTACTTAAGTCAACATTAGACTGGAGTTACATTTAGCTAGAGCAATGACAGTCACAATTCCACCAAAAAAAAATTGTTATCATCCAGTTGGAAATTGCTCTTGAATTTTCTTCCACAACCCTTTAAAGTAATGCATTCCTGGAATTTGTTTGCCAATTTACTCAGATTTATGTCCTCTGTATATTGATTGGCTTTCTAGTGAAAGAGTTACCCCTCACAAAACTCTTCTTTTAATTTCCTTGTGTTGCTCCCTGCTTTAAGGTGAACAAACCTATGTGGATCACTGATATCCCTTAAGGAGGTGTTATGATCCTCGACCAAGCCAACTTTATGTTATGATCATGGTGCTGAGATCCAGGGGATTTATGAAGAGAAAAGAAACCACAAAATTCTATTTTGAAAAAACAGCAATAAGATTTATTGTTCAAGAGCAATACAATCTAATATATACATGTGCAATTTATTTCCAAAATTCAAACATGTGTAGTGTACTGTGATCCCACATCCCACAAATGTCTCAGTATAGATCCCAGGCATTTCTTAGCAACATTAATGAAACAGTAGTTATCAAATATCATTGAACTTCACAAAGAGTTATCATTCTTCACATTGACGAAACTGGCTGTGAAACTTCCTCTTCAGAGCCACTCTGTTATGGACTGCCTTACTGACTGCCCCTGGTGTGGTTGGTCAAGCTGCTTTCCTGACTCCTGCTTCTGCCCACATCAAGCTTCAGGAAGCTAGAAATGTCTCTGAGCTTTTCCTGAGCTCTAATACTCTTCAGTTGCATGAAGCAAGTTCTGTTAATGGGCTTGTCAAGCCCCATCCCCTTAAATGCACTTGGTCGCAGACTTCTTCCGAGCTCCTCAGAACTTCACCAACCTGAGAGTCAGTGAACTTCTTGACCTCTCCATGACTTCTGTGTCCTGATCACGCAAAGATAGTCAATGACTCTTGACCTTTCTCCTGTTTCTCAGAGCTTGCGCTGTGCAAGTTGGTTGTTATTTTTCCAACATAACTTTCTGCAGAAGACTGAAGTCAGACTTGAAACATTAACTGTATTTTGCCCCACAATTGCAGCCAGATCTGCTGGACTTCTCCTGCATTCTCTGTGTTTGTTTCAAAAGTACATAACTGAGTATAAAACACTTTGAAAGGTGGCATATAAATGCAGATCTCTGTTTGGCCTTTTCTATGAACATTGCTGAAAAACATACATTTTGTTGATACTTCACACCTTGCACTTTAAGCAATAATTCATAAGAAAATAAAATCAAAAGAAAAAGAATACATTGCATTAGAGAAAAATGCTGATTGGTTGATTAACCATGCAAAGTACCTGTTAATGTTGATTAACAGTTAACAAAGTAAATGCCATGTATTTGGGAATCATTGTATATAAATCACAAAACTACTTACATACAAGTTGAGCAAGTAATAGGCAAGACAAATCGAACATTAGTCTTTATTGCAAAGGGAATGAAATATAAAATGAGGGACATTTGATAAAACTGCATGAGGCACTAATCAGCCCACAGTTCGAATGCTGTAAACTGCTCCTTACCTAAAGATGGTTATATTGGTATTGGATATAGCCCAGAGAAGGCACATAAAAGTGATAGTAGATATGGAGGGATTGTCTTCAGAGGAGAGGTTAAGTGTGTTGAGCCTGTTCTCACTGGAATTTAGGAGTATGAGAGGTAACCTGATGAAAACATGCAAGATTCTTAAGGGACTTGACAAAGTTAATATGGAGAGGTTGTTTCACCTTATGAGAGTGTCTAGGACCAGAGGGCATTATCTCAGAGTGAGGGGTTGCAAATTTAAGATAAAGTTAAGAAAGGAGTTTCTTCTCTCAGAAGTTGGAGAACCTGTGGAATTCTTTGCTACAGAGGGCTGTCGCGGGTGGGTTACTGAATATATTCCTGACTGTGACAGACAGATTTTAAATCCCTGAGGAAATCAAGGGTTATAGGGAGAAGGCAGGAAAGTGGACTTGACGGTTATCAGATCAGCCATGATCTCGTTGAATGGTGTAGCTGAATGGCCTATTGCTGCCCCATTTGATGCTCTGAACACCCAGGCTTTGTTTAAGTTTTAAACCAGACAGGTTGTCTGTGATGGTCAGGACACTCCCCTGAGAAATGAGCCGGTTAGTTACTATCAGCTATTTTGCTGAGTTGAAACACGTGCAGTCCATATACATGTTCTTTCTGTTCTGCAAAGAACATGGCCTTGTGGATTAACACATGCAGCTTCCGGTATAGATCATTCTGCTATAACTCAGGTTTCATTAACGCCAATTCACTGTAACATGATTGATGAATTGGGGACACTGTTCCTAAAGTGCAAACTTTTAAAACGTATGTTGGCTGTAACGCGCTTACATCACCAACACTTAAGCGCTGTTTCTAAAGTGCAATTTTTCTATAACACAGGGTTGCATAAGAATGCAACCATCGCATTATGGAAGAACTACCTGTCCAGGAAAGTGCACCACACTGCAAGGCTGCATGACAATCTTAAATTAGTTGCCAGTGTAATTATTCACATGCTCAGAATTATCCAGGAAGTGTTGTCCAGTTCCATAATCCCACCACATGTGAGACACTGTATTGTAAGTGTGGGCTGGTTGGCGACTTTGCTTGTTGTGAACTTTTCATGTTCACTTCAACAACTGGCAATGGTTAGAAAGAAGCAGAAGGAAGATGCACAGATAGCTTTTAATTAAGCAAACAAAAGGTATTATTAGGAACACAGAGTAGGCCATTCAACCCATCTAGCCTGCTTTGCCAATCTCACTCACAGCCTCAACATCATTTTCCCACTATACCCACACCCCTATCCCACACCCTGCCATTAAGCAGGCACACACAGAAAACATAAAAATAAATAGATACTGTTAAATCCAACAGAAAATTCAAGAGCTACCTCTTTGGTCAAAGTCATTAGAATATAGATCTCACTGCCATGGGAGTAGATGAAGTGAATCTCAATCAGGGTAAGCTAGAGAAACGCAAGGGGACTTGGAATGGGAAGATATGCTGTTAGCTTAGATGTTGAGGGAAGAAAGGAGCTACGTGGAGCATAAACACATAATAGTCTATTTGGGCCATGTTCTGTATTTCTGTGCCATGGACTTGAAAGTACTTCCGTCTGAGTACTCAACTTTATACAATGAGGACTATTGAACCTTGAAATTATACAGCACAGAAGAGGCCAATTGGCCCACCTTGTCCATGTCAACCCAAAGACACCCAGAATGTCCTTTCGAATGTCTTCCTGCACACAGCCCATAGCCCTACAGCTTACAGCACTTAAGTTGCAGATCCAGTTATGTGATGGAGTTGAGTTTATGTGAGAGAGGTGAAAAAAATCAAGTTGAGCCATTTTTCTGAATTTTTAATAGAGAATAAGGAATCAATTGGAAATGCTTTAAAATTTGGAAAATGGTTTGAAAAAAAAGAGTACTCTGGACGTTACCAGTTCCTTATGTTATTGTGCTCTTACTCCCACATGTTTTAATGTACATTGAAAGATTAAATAAATACCTTTTAATACTCACTTAATCAAGCGACTTTGTTTTTTTTGGAATAGGCATTTATATTTGTTCTAGTGTTTTGTGGTTTGTGAATTATTAATCATGGTACAGCAGCTGTTTACATATTGGTTTGGCTCTAGTTTTATTTTGTAAGACCTGCTCCCCACTCATTGCCACTTTGTATTGTGCTCTGTCTATTTTTTTGATTGCATTTTGTCATGCTCTCAATGTTGAACTTGTTGTGTCAGATGAAAACTGTCTGCTCTCATCTGTCACTGTTTTCAATTTTTCTGCATCTTTCCTTGACAGTCAAATAGATGACTGTCATCGCAAGATGTACAGGGCCATTGTGGGCAGGAGATTACATGTGTCGGGCTGTGCGCTGTATAAGGAATTCATAAACTATTGTGCTGTTTTCATTTGTTTGTTTAAAGCCAGTACAGTATTTGGCTTTTGCCATTTGTCTTTAGAGCATGGGTCACATAAGCCAACCTGATGGAATGATACTCTGTCCCTCTTCCAGTGGTGCTGTGGCCAGAACAAGTCATAATTTTAGCAAATTTGTCCAGCAAAGTCACAAGCCTAGCACTCATATGAATTATGAAGATATATTCTAGGGAGGCAATGGCCTGATGGTATTATTGCTGGACTGTTAGTCCAGAGAACCAAATAATCTTCTGGGGGGCTGGGTTCAAATCCAGCCACAGCAGATGGTGGTATTTGAATTCAATAACAAAAAAAAAGAAAATCTGGAATTAAGAGTCTAATGGTGACCATGAATCTGCTGTCGATTGTCGAGAAAATCCATCTGATTCATTTCTGTCCGTGAGGGAAGGAAGTTGCCATCCTTACCTGGTCGGCCTACATGTGATTCCAGACCCACAACAATGTGGTTGACGTGTAACTTGCAATTAGGGATGGGTAATAAATGCTGCCTAGCCAGTGGCACCCTCATCCCGTGAATGAATAAAAAACAACTCAAATCAATTGGCCGCTTGTTAACATTAAGATAAAAACACTGAAGGCACAGTCAAAGAGCTTTTTCTTGCAATAGGCAAGTCCAAACCTACTACAGTTTTGTGGTCAGCTTCAGTGACAATATTCTGTGGTCTGCCAGTGCAGATTTGAGGAGGAAAACATTCACATAGCACCTTGGGATATACCAAAATGAGAATGCTGAACAGAGTAGATGTTGGGAAGATGTTTTCATTGGTAGGAGAAACGACCTGAAGGCACAACCTTAGAGTAAAGGGAAGATCTTTTAGAATGGGGATAAGGTGAAACTTCTTCAGCCAGAGAGTGGTGAGTCCATGGAATTCACTGCCACAGAAGGCTGTGGAGGCCAGGTCATTGAGAATATTTTAGACTGAGATAGATCAGCTCCTGGATAGTAAGGGGATCAAGGGCTATGGGGAGAAAGTGGGAGAATGGGATTGAGAAACTTATCTGCCATGATTGAATGGCAGAGCAGACTTGTTGGGCTGAATGGCCTAATTTCTGCCCCTATGTCTTATGGTCTTAAAGTAGGTGATAAAGTAGGTGAGTTCCACATTGCAATGCCTGCCATGTGCTAATTAACTGGTGCGTAACAAGTTGTCAAAGACAATACCATATTAATGACTTCATAACTTCTACTCAGTGATCATGATTCAGTGATGGATATTGGACAGAATTTCCTCTGCTCTTTGAAACAGCACTGTCATATCCTTTACATCCCTGAGAGGGCAGCTAGGACCTCAGTTATGCACATTATCTGAAATGCAGCCTCAGTTCTGCCCTAAGAGTGCCAAGCCAGGTTTCATGCTCAGGTTCATGGATTGGAACCTGAACCCATGGACTTCTCACTCAGAGGCGAGAGTGCTACTCACTGACATCCTTAAGTTATGATATGTATCAACACTGCTCTTTATTATTTTGATATTCCAATGTGTTTTACAATTTGCGGAAGAAGATAGAATTACCGAGGCCGATATATTCTCCATACACCTTTACCTGAATAACAATTTCAAACTGAACCTGACATACAGACAGTCACAACACATCACAACATTAGCAACTACCCTCAATCCAAGTGGCATGTCAATCCTGACTTGATTGCGTATCAGTTATTCCTTTGTTTATTGCTGGGTTAAAATCTCACAACATCCTCTTCTGATCACTCCATGACTGAAAAATTCCATTAAGGTTCCTCTTAAATTTTTCTTTCTGAGGTGAGCACTTAAAAGGCATCTGGATGGGTATATGAATAGGAAGGGTGTAGAGGGATGGGCCAAGTGGTGGCAAATGGGGCTAGACTAGAGGGGGGGTGCCACAGTGGCTCAGTGGTTAGCACTGCTGCCTCGTAGTGCAAGGGACTCAGGTGCAACTTCAGCCTCAGGCAACTGCCTGTATGGGTTTCCTGCAGGTGCTCTGCCTTCCTCCCACAGTCCAAAGATGTGCAGGTCAGATAAATTGGCCATGCTAAATTGCCCATAGTGTTAGGTGTATTAGTCAGAGGGAAATGGGTCTGGGTGGGTTAATCTTCAGACGTTCAATGTGGACTTGTTGGGCCTGTTTCAACACTGTAGGGAATCTAATAGAAAGTCTAATTAAATTAGGATAGCTGGTCAGCATGGACAAGTTGGACTGAAGGGTCTCTTTCCCTGCTGTATATCCGTATGACTCCCAACATCTTCAATCTATCATCATAGCTGAAGTTTCTTATCCCTGGAACCATTCCTGTAAATTGCTTCTGTAGTCTCTCCAGTGAATCAGTCCGATAATGGGGCACCCTGAACTGTAGACAATAGTCCAGCTGAGGTTTTAGAGGTGTCTTATACATTTATATACCTTCAAGGGACGTTAAGGTTCATAAGAAAATCAGAACCCAGAGCAGATGTAGAAATGTCTGCCACTTGAGGTAGCTCCACCATTTCATATGGTCATGGCTGATCCATTTTAGCTTCAACTCTACTTTCCTGCCCTGTCCTCATAACCCTTCAACCCATCCTTAATTTTAAAAAAGAAATTGCCTAATTCCACCTCAAATTTATTCAGTATCCTTACATCCACCCCATTCCGGGGTAGCAAATTCAACAGATTCATGATCCTTTGATCGAAATTCAAGTCTTACCTGCCAAAGAGATGCATTCAGCCACATCCAAGAAGCTTGATAATGCAGTGATAGTATCCCTTCTTCTCGAATTGAGCATGACCTGCCTGGAGAATACAGATATGACTCTAAAAAGGGATTTCAGTACATGTCGACAGATCAGTACCAGAGTTCTCTTCAGAAAAATACGAAGCTAAGGACCTATAAATACCTTACCGTTTTTTTCAGAGACCAATAATTTTCTTTTTTGTGACTATAAACTGAAATAGAAGCTGGGCTGCTACAACTGAAATATTAGGAAGGTTTTGTAACTTGAAAACCAGATGCTGCATATTTTCTCAGCTGTATGCACAATGTTTCTATTTGATGGGAGAATTAGGGACTATTGCAATGAGACATTTTTTAAGTTAAGGAAATTCTGCCTGACAACAGCCCTCTGACTGGCTGAGCTGCAGAGCATTAAGAAGCTGTAAGTGCCAGAGCAGTACAGGATGGATACAGCCAGAGTTTAGATCAGAGTGGTGCTGGAAAAGCACAGTAGGTCAGGCAACATCCCAGCATCTGCAGTCCTCACTTTTGCCCTGGATACAGACATAGCCTGCAGACAGAAAGCATCCACCTCTCTCTCACACACACACACAGACACACAGACACACACACGCACACACGCACACACGCACATACATACACACACACAGACACACACACACACACATACATACTCCATATGGGAAAAATACCAAAAACCAACAAGCCTTAAATGACCTGTTCTCGCTGTTTCCTGCCCATTCGCCAGTTCTCTGTCTACACCAATACACTACCTACAACAACAGCTATCTTGTATTCTTACACAGAACAACCTTTCAGTAAAAGCATAAGTAGTTGAGGAGTGACCTTATAGAGCCTTATAAAATCATGAGGGGCATAGATAAGGTGAATAGAGTCTTTTTCCCTAGAGTAGGGAAGTCCAAATCTAGAGGCATAGGTGTAAGGTGAGAGGAGAAAGATTTGAAAAGGACATGAGGGGCAACATTTTTACACAGAGAGTGGTTCATGTGTGGAATGAACTTCCAGAGGAAGTGGTGAATGCAGGTACAGTGGCAACATTTAAAAGACATTTGGATACGTTCATGAATAGGAAAGGTTTGGAGGGATATGGGCTGAACACAGGCACGTAGGACTAGTTTAGTTTGGGAACATGTTTGGTGTGAACCAGTTGGACTGAAGATTCTGTTTCCGTGCTGTATGACTATGACAAAGAAGGGGCATGTTCAACCACCAATTGAAGAGGAGTCACCCTACAGACAAAAGAAAATACATAAGGATATGGAGATAAAATAGAAGGTTGGAGATGAGATTATGATGTTCATTTGAAGAGCTGGTGCAAACTCAATGGGATGAATAGCCCCCCACTGTGTCACAAGACTTCTGGGATTTTATAAAAGGAGCACAGCAATTCCTCAACCCTGCTGATTGATCAAGACAGATCTTTTGCCTTAACATCATCTTCTAGTCATTACCCCATGCCCCTTCATTATCTTTAACACAGCATTCGAACAATCTGACTCAGAGTTTGTCAGGAAAGAGTTAGATATAGCTCTCAAGTCTAAAGCGATCAAAGGATTTGGGGAGAACGTGGGAACAGTCCACTGTGTCGGATGGTCAGTCATATTTATATTGAATGACAGGGCGGGCTGTAAGGACTGAATCAAGATTAGAGTGGTGTTGGAAAATCACAGCAGGTCAGGCAGCATCCGAGGAGCAGGAAAATTGACGTTTCGGGCAGGATCCCTTCAAGGGAATGAGGCTGGGAGCCTCCAGGGTGGAGAGATAGGGGAAATAAGAAAACTGTTAAAGTCCACATTGATGTCCTGGGGTTGAAGGGACCTGAGGCGGAAGATGAGGCATTCTTCCTTCAGGTGTCGGGTGGTGAGGGAGCGGCGGTGGAGGAGGCCCAGGACCTGCATGTCCTCAGCAGAGTGGGAGGGGTAGTTGAAATGTTGGGCCACAGGGCAGTGGGGTTGATTGGTGCGGGTGTCCTAGAGATGTTCCCTGAAGTGCTCTGCTAGGAGGCATCCAGTCTCTCAAATGTAGAGGAGACCGCATTGGGAGCAACAGATACAATAAATGATATTGGTGGATGTGCAGGTGAAACTTTGATGGATATGAAAGGCTCCTTTGGGGCCTTGGATGGAGGTGAGGGAGGAGGTGTGGGCGCAGGTTTTGCAATTCCTGCAATGGCAAGGGAAGATGCCAGGAGGGGAGGGTGGATTTGGGGAGGCGTGGATCTGACCAGGTAGTCACGGAGGTAACGGACTTTGCGGGAAGCGGATAGGGGTGGGGAGGAAAATAGATCCCTGGTGGTGGGGTCCGTTTGTAGGTGGCAGAAATGTCGGCAGATAATGCAGTTTATGTGGAGATTGGTGGGGTGGAAGGTGAGACCGAGGGGGGGAGGTTCTGTCCTTGTTGCGGTTGGAGGGGTGGGGTTTGAGGGCAGAGGTGCGGGATGTGGATGAGATGTGTTGGAGGGCATCTTTAACCATGTGGGAGGGGAAATTACAGTCTTTAAAGAAGGAGGGCTGAATGGCCGATACTTGATTTCTGTGTAAGCTGTGATATACCTGGCAGGAGATCCCATTTAAAAGACAGTACGGAACCTAACATTTTTGAGAACTGGCTTGTGGAGCTTCGAGCACAGATCTTTTGGATTTAAAATATGTCATTCAGTTTGCTCAAATCAACTTATGGCATCATATCTATAACATTTACAGCTCAGTAGGTATAATGAAAATATAAAAATCAATCTTCAGGCCTGTAGCACAGAGCAATTAAAAATCAATGGTTTTATAGTTAAAAAGGAAAAAAAAATGATAGTCTTATTTCATGTTTCAATATTGCACCCTTATACACAAATATAAAGGAGTAATAACTCATATTCCTGTGTGAGCGTTATCACCTTAACATTTAGAACAGACAAAATAAAAATTTGTCAAATATTAAAGCGCATGAAATAGAATAATCCCCTTGTCGTTGTAATGCAGAGTTCATGCTTGCTTCATTAATATGGTGAGGGGAGTTGAAAAGATCTTCAGTCAGTTCAAGGAAATTGAATAGCAACAGCTTTTAGACGCCGGAAAATTCCTCCCACTTTCATTCGATAAGTATATCAAAGGGAACAAGCAGTCATGAGTTGCAACGTCCATGCATTCGGCAGAAAGGTGCTGGTATCAATCATGCAGGGATTCATCCAGCATTTGAAAGAGTTCTAAAGAGACAAAACAATGAGTCTATAGATCAAAAAAACCACAGCAGATCCTATAAACGACACATTTTAATGGTTTTCGAAACCTGTTTCTCTTGAGGTGGGGGTGAGGGAGGAGAGTGATTTAAAAGTTCTGCAAAGGCGTCAAGTCTACGAATTTTGCTTCAGGTTAGTAATGTTTGCTTCTGAAAGAGAAAATAAATGTGCTGGAGAAACTCAGAAAGTCTGACATTTGCAGAGAGACAATAAAAAGTGTTATCGTTTTGAATCTAGATCCTCTTCTGTTTTTGTTTCAGATATCCAGCCTCTACAGTTCATTTTAGCTCTGACTTCTGCCTGTGGCTATGTTCTTTGAGAACTGCCTTTTTTCATTGACACTCCCAAGCGCTCCTCCCGTGATGAACCTCATGAAAAAAACCTCAGTATTTCAATGGCTTTTTCCATTGAAAATCTCAGACAGACAGACGGTTCTCTGTCATAAATATTGACTCCGAAAGGCATTAGAGGAGAGTTTAAATAATATCCAGCCACTCCATCTTTGCTCAACCCTCCCTCATTTGGACACTCACATAGCTATATATACCTACAGTGAGCTGTCATCAGTTTAGTGAGGACTGGTATAGAACTGTTGCATTCTGAAAGCAGGCTATTCGACCCATAGAGTCCACACTGACCCTCCAAAGATCATCCTACAGAGAGTCACCTCCCTACCCTATCCTTGTAAACCTGCACTTCCCATGGCTAACCCATCCAACCTATACATTCCTGGACATTATGGGCAATTTAGCATGGCCAATCATCTAACTTGCACAACTTTGGACTGAGGACGGAAACCAGAGCACCCAGAGGACACTCACGCAGACACAGAAAGACTGTGCAAACTCTACACAGACAGCTGCCCAAGGCCAGAATCAAATCTACCTCCCCAGTGCTGTGAGGCAGCAGTGCTAACCTCTGAGCCACCATGCTATCTGTGAAGAGGTTTTGTTTCTGTCTCTAAATCCTACAAACATAAGTGACTGGTTGCATGGTTGGTTAGTTGTTTTTTTCAGAGATTTTACATGATGCCAAGGGAGTTATAACATTCCCAAACAACCTGCAAATCCACCCAATCAATGCCAATGGAGATGCTCTTCTGCAGCTGTCTCACAGAAAGAAATTGCACCACTTTAACTCCATACTGGGACCACCCCTAAAATATTGTGGTGCAGGTTTGGTCTCCTTATCTGAGGAAGGACAGGAGTGCACTGAAGGTTTACCATACTGATTCCTGGGATAGCAGGGCCGACGTATGAAGCGACATGAGATTTTTTTTTTCAAACTCATTCATGAGATGTGGGCATCACAGGCTAGGACTGCGTTTATTATCCATCCCTCAATGCCCAGAGGCCAATTAAGAGTCAATCATATTGCTTTAGGTCTGGAATCAATTGTAGGCTAGACAGGTAAAGATGGCAGTTTAAGACCATTAGACGCTTAAAAGGCCATAAGAAATCGAAACAGGATTGGGCTCTTCGGCCCCTCAAGCCTGCTCTGCCATTTAATAGTTGATTTGACAATCCACACTTTCACTTTTCTGCCCTTTCCCCATAACCTTTTATTCCCAGACTGTTTCCTCCCTTTCAGGGCATTAGTGAAAGTTAGGGCTATATAGTCCCTCCTTAAATGCAATGTGGGTCTACCTACAGCTTGTGGACAGCAGCGGTTCAAGAAGGCAGCTCACCATCACCTTATCAAGGGCAACTAGGGATGAGTAATAAATACTGCCAATGATGCATGTGTTAAAAAGCAATTCCATGGTGTTAGGTGAGGATTATATTCTCTGTAGTTTAGGAGAATCATCTGACACTGAAGCAAGAAGAGAAATGTAGAAACTAGCAGCAAGAGTAGGCCATTTGCTCTTCAAACCCTCTCCGCAATTCACTGCAATTTTGGCTGATCCTTTAACTCAGTGCCTTGGTCATGCTTCCCCACCACACCCCCACCCCATACCCCTTGACACCTTTAAATCCAAAAGTTTAGCAATCTCTTTCTTGAAGATTCAGTGACATGGCCTCCACCGCCTTCTGTGGTAGAGAATGCCACTACCCTTTGAGTGAAGAAATATTTCCTCATCTCGGTCCTAAATGGTCAACTCCATGTCCTGAGACTTTGACCCCTGGTTTTGGACTCTCCAGGCAGGCAAAACGTCCACCCTGTATCCACACTATCAGACCCTGGTTAGAATTTTATGTGTTTCAATCAGATTCCCTCTCACCCTTCTAAACTCTAGTGAATACAGGCCCAGTCAAACCAATCTCTCCTCATCAGACATTTCTGCCTTACCCAATACTAGCCTAGTGAATTTCTGGGCTATCTCATTGAAATTTTTTAATGACAGATAAAGGACTTAAGGATTACAGTGAGTGGGTGAGTAAGTGGAGCTGAGTCCATGAAAAGATCAGCCATGATCTTATTGAATGGCGGAGCAGGCTTGACGGGCCAGACGGCCTAATCCTCCTCCTAGTTCTTACGTTCTTATGTATTCCCTCTATGGCAAGCATAACCTTTTTTTGGCAAAGAGAACAAAACTGCACACAATAATCTGGATCTGGTCTCACCATATAACTATATAACTGCAAGCACTGAGCCATAGGCTCTGTCATGGTTGAGGTAAGTTGCTTTGAATATATTTCACTGGGCATACTTGAGACATCTTATACAGAGAGGAATGGGAAATTAGAGAAGGTGATTACATTTGGATAAAAGGCCATTTTCCTATGAAATGGGTAATGCTGCTGAATAATTGTGCAGGAGCAGAACGGTTTTTCACTACACTGATTACACGTTCCCTTGTTGAAAAAAAGGCTGAAGAAAAAGAGTACGCTGTTTCTAAATGATATTCTCCCAGTGAATTTTAAATTCAAATGGCGGATTTAAATCGAGACTGCAGCTCAGAATGACTGACATGGCAGTGTGGGCTGGTGTATATCAAAAGAAATTATCACAGGTAATTTTGAAATGATTCTGACATTATTGCAGAGGAATTTTTGAAGTGCTTTTAAACAGGAGTGACTGTACATTCCAACACTTTGCTTATGGTGTCCTGGGGGTTCCTGAATTTCAGCTATAATGACATTAGAAAGGATTAACATTCTTGCATTTTGTTGAAGCAGAAGAAATCAGTTAATTCTATCGCTATTCTGGATTGCAGAGGGCTTGTCTGGCACTTAAATATGGCCATTTCAAGACAAGAGGTAGAACACAGGCCACAGAGAAGTGTTAAAGCTCACTCATGAAATATTAAAGGTTTTGTAAGTCATTAATAGCATTATCAATTTAATTTATGAAACTACTTTTCCGACCACATACTTCAGGTGTAATTTGGAATTTGTTTTGAAGTCCTGTCTATTTCTTATAGTGTATGTTTTATAAGTTACACTGGCTGTATTTAGCTTACAATAAAGAAAAGAAGTGTCAATCCAGTAAGGAGTTGGTCTTCACATCACTAACAAAGATTTTTGATAGCACCTTCCATATCCGTGACCTCCATCATCTAGAAAGTACATTGTTCTTTGAAAGTTGGTAGACACAATGGTTTAGCATTGCCTTCATTGCTCAGACCATTGAGTATTGGAGTTGGGATGACATGTTTGCAATTGTACAGGATGTTAATGAAGCCACGTTTGGAGTACTGTGTTCAGTTATGATCAACCTGCTATAGAAAGGATATTATTGGAGAGGATTCAGAAAAAATTACAAGAATGTTGCTAGGACTAGAAGGCTTGTGTAATAAAGATATGCTGAATAAGATGGGGCTGTTTTCATAGGGGTGTAGGAGGTTGAGGGGTGACCTTATAGAAGTTTATAAAATCATGAGGGGCATAGATAAGGTGAACAGCAATGGTCTTTTTCCTAGAGTGGGTAGTTCAAAACCAAAGAGCATATTTTTAATGTGAGAAGAGAAAAAAAAAACATCTTGATTTGGAAATATATCATCGTTTCTTCACTGCCTTTGGGTCAAAATCCTGCCTCTTCTGTTCTAATAGCAATATGGCTGCACTTACATCGGACAGACAGCAGCAGTATAAGCTGACAACTCCCATCACTTTCTTAGGGTCACCTTAGTCCATAAATACGGGCCTTGCCAGTAATGTCCACATCCCAAAAATGAATGAATATTAAGAAAAATACTCTTGCTCGTTCTCTCCTTGTACCTGCTCCTCTTAAACAGTATGGGCTTTAATGAGTCTTCTTCTGATCAATATTTCACTGTGTTTCTCTATTCCTGAGCAAGCATTCCCATTCCTCTTGAGTGTGATAATTTCCTTCTCTCTGTGCTCTCCCTTCACAGATGCTTCATTCTTTGTCACTCTTGTGCAGACTGCTCATCTGAAGAAGTAACTCCAATGGAACA
The DNA here is from genome assembly GCF_004010195.1 of Chiloscyllium plagiosum. NCBI lineage: Eukaryota > Metazoa > Chordata > Chondrichthyes > Orectolobiformes > Hemiscylliidae > Chiloscyllium > Chiloscyllium plagiosum. The sequence continues at coordinate 8,598,678 of NC_057726.1, forward strand.
TTGAAGCCTTCTTCAGATAAAAATAAGTTCAGAAATACAGTGATGAGTTTTTACTACCCGTTACATTGAGGGATCACTCGAAGTGGCTTCAGCACATTCTATTTCACACTTCCTCACAGCTTGGTCATTGAGAAAAGTGGCCCTGAATGAGGACATGGATCAATAAAGGCCTCAAATAAGGCAGAAATTCTGAAACTTCTCATTTGATCCAAGCGAGGATTGGTGGCAAGGCATTAACTCTGACTCCCCAGTCCACTCACTAACCTCTGCTCTAGTTTGGAAATTTTACTCTCAAGTGAGGTTGCTACAGTCCTAATGGACCATAAGACTACACTCCCATTAGAGAGATGATTGGTAGTGGTTTAACCTGAGGGAGACCACACCTCAGGCAAGGGGAGGGGTTGAGATAGAGAGTTGTTCATAGTAACCTCTACCAGTGTCAGAATTGAACTCAGAACCGGCATCACTACATTGTCAGTCAGGTGTCCAGTCAACCAACTGAGTTAACCGAGCTCCTGCTAACTCTAAACAAAGTTTCTTTTCTTTGTTACAAGCACTGGTGACACACTTTACATTTCTTGGTTGGATTCCCAGACCTCTCCACCATCCTCCCACTTCCTCCCATTCTCCTTGCATTCCCTGCCAAGGCCCACAACAGTTCAACTCAAACAGGCCATTGAACAATTTTATCCAACTTTGCTGTGCATTAAAATGCCCTACTTTCCAAAAGTGTCTGTCACTTGACAATAAATTGTCATTGTCACTGAACAACAGGAGATTAGATTACTTTTACAGATATATGAATATATATGATACACTGGACCGGATGGTGTTTTTCCACTGTTAGAGTTTGGGCATACAGTTGGGATTATGACGAGGCAAATGATCACAGATTGCGAGTAACGATGGCCAGAAAGAACGTTACATCTTCATCTTCAAACCAAAAGTACACCAACTGAGAATGTAAAGCTTTGGCAGCTCAACAGCAACATACGCTTGCATTTCTATTGTGACTTTATGGTGCCCCACTGAGGTGAAACCTCAAATTCAAAGAAGGTTGGCAATCTGAGGGTAAACCATATCAACAGGTGCTTTTCACCACCTACTGGCCAGTAGCTGAGCATCAGTGGCAGGAGTGTGGCATCTGGACTCCCACATGGGAAGCTATAAGGTTTGAGAAGGTTAAAGGCAAATTTAAGAGTATTAAAAGAGATACTATAACTTCCACAGAATTAAGTAGACATTACAACATGGAAATATGCCATTCAGTTAATGTACTCATCTTATTCATGAATAGTGTACTTAATCCTGATTTGGAGATGCCGGTGTTGGACTGGGGAGTACAAAGTTAAAAATCACACAACACCAGGTTATCGCTACAAAAGCTGGTGTGCTTCCAATTAAACCTGTTTGATTATAACCTGGTGTTGTGTGATTTTTAACTTTGTACTTAATCCTGTGTACCAGCCTTCTCCTCCAATATAGAAGCTAATGACAAAACATATTTCTGTGGTTAGCTTTTCCTGGAACAGGCTACCAGAAGCTGTAGTATGAATGGATACCCTTTCACTCATTAAGCTTGGCTGGCCAACAGTCTGAAACACTCGTACTTCCAGCCATACACACATTGGAAAGATGGATAATGGGTCAATAATCAACTCATTTGGCCATGTGCACACAAAAATAGATGGGAAGGCAAGTGGTGAGGATGACGCAAAGAATCTGTGGAGGGATTTCGACAGCTTAATTAGTGAAGAACAAAAAAAAATACTTAGCAGATGGAATATAATGTGGGGAAATGTTGGAAAAAGTAAGAAGAGTAGGGGAGTTGGACGTTAATTAAATGGAGAAAGACATCAGGAAGCTCTGGAGATTTGGAGGTCTTAACCATGAGTCACAAACAGCTAACATTCAGTTTCAGTGGTTAATAAGGATAGCAAGTGAAATGTTAGTCTTTATTTCAGACAGAATGCAATATAGAAGTAGGACTGTTCTACTAAGCTATACATAACAGGAATAGTAGATATACTGACATTAAAGGCAGTCCAGAGAAGGTCTGATATTAGGTATAGAGGGCTGGTCTTATGAGAAGAGATTGAGTAGGTTTGACTCATTGATATTTAGAAGACTGAGAGAGATCTTTTTGAAACAAACAAACAAACTTCTCAAATGATTTAACAGGGTTGTTCCAGACAGGTTGTCCAATTTGTGTTAGAGTCTAGGACCAGAGAGCATAAACTCGGAATAAGAGGTCACACAATTTAGAAAGAGCTAAAAAGGAATTACTTCTCTCAGAAGAGAGTGAATCTGTGGAATTTTTTACTGCAGAGAGATATTGAGGTTGTACCATTAAGTATTATTCAGGACTCAGGTATATAGATTTCTAATCAATCAGGGAAGCCAGTTATGAGGAAAAGGCAGGAAAATGGAATTGAGAATTATCGGATTAACCATGATATCATTGAATGGTGGAGCAGACACAATGGGCTGAATGGCCTAGTTTTGTTTGTACATCTTATGGTTATAAATGGACCATCTGCAGCCATCAAGTCCTGGAGCTTCAGGCTCCGAGGTAACCAAGCTCTTCACTGCACCACATGATTTCCCTGCATCTTCTTGCCATTGAGTTCTAATCCTTCCCTCCTGTAAACACATAACAACTCAAACCTTTAAGGTGCTTACTTTAATCACTGACTCCAGTAGTGTTTTCCATTAACTCCAAGATCTCTTTGTTAAAAAAAAACTTATCTTATTCTTTTAGCTTTGCACTTGCGTCCACCGATTCTAAACTCTAAACATCGGAAACAAAGCTGTTCCATCTACTTTGTCCCATCGTTTTACAAAAAATGAGCTGTTCTATCCAATTATATAATGATTTTCTCTTTTGTTGACCAATTTTTGAAGTTGTCCCTTTATTCTTTCATGGGATGTGAGCATTGCTGGCTATGCCTAGCTTACCCCCGCCCCCATTTCCACAATTTGAGACTCATCCACATTTCTATGGATTTGAGGAAAACTGTAGGCCAAACCAGGTAAGGATGGCAGATTTCCTTCCCGCCAGGAATGAACTTCCATTGTCTTACCTTATGGGTAGCACAGTGGCACAGTGGTTAACATTGCTGCTTTACAGCGCTTGGTACAAGGCTTTATTCCAGCTTTAGGTGACTGTTTGTGCAGAGTTTTCATGTTTTCTCCCTGTGTAGGTGTGGGTTTCAGCTGGATACTCTCACAATCCAAAGGGATTATGTGGGTTGGCCAGGCTAAACTGCTTCTTAATGTCCAGAGATGTACAGGCTCAGTAGATTAGCCATGGGAAATGTGGGGTTTCAGGGGTAGGAGATGGTTCTCGGTGGGATGCTGTTTGGTGGGTCAGTGCAGACTTACTGGGCTGAATGGCCTGTTTCTGCACTGCTGCAATACTGTGTTAAGGACATTGGTGAACTAGTTAGGATTTTACAACCACCGAACATTGTTCTTTGGTCATCATTAGGCTAACTTTTCACTCCAAGATTTTTATTGAATTTAAATTCCACCACCTGCAATGATGGGATTTGAGCCCATGTCCACAAAGCATTCAAATAAAGGAATCTATTGTTGATGATGGAACAAAAATGAAATCTGAAATAAAAAATAGAAAGTGCTGGAACAACTCATCAGTTCTGGGCATGAAGAAGACTCACAGTGGATTTGAAATATTAACTTTCTCTCCACAGATGCTGCTGGACCTGCTGAGTATCTCCAGCATTTTCTGAGTTTACCTGTAAACATGAATTCTGGATTACTAGCAAGGTTGGGTTGATTAGCTTAGTTGGCAGGGCAGCTAATTTGTAATCTAGAGTAATGTCAACAGTGTGGATTTGATTCCTGCAAAGGCTGAGGCTACTATGAAGGTGGTGCCTTCTCAACCTTGTCTGAGGTGTGGTATTCCTCAAGTTAAATGATGATCAGTCATCTTTCTCTCATAAAGGAGTAAGACTATGTCAAATTTACCTTTAGATATTACCACCAAACCAACGCTTACTTCTTAAAATCATTTCCTCTAACTAGGTAGAATCCAACATACCATTATCTCTTCTCTATTGTTTTGACATTCTCCTATAGTCCAGACCAATATTGCATATAGTTATCCAACTGTAGATGTAGGTTTGCTCACTGAGCAGGAAGGTTCATTTCCAGACGTTTCATCATCCTACTAGGTAACATCTTCAGTGGGCCTCAGGCGAAGCACTACTGATAATTCCAGCTTTCTATTTATAAATAGAAAGCAGGAATTATCAGCAGTGCTTCACCTGAGGTCCACTGAAGATGTTACCTAGTATGGTGATGAAACGTCTGGAAATGAACCTTCCTGCTCACCGAGCAAACCTACATCCAAAACCTCAACCTGAGCTACAAATCTTCTCAAAACTTGCTTATCCAATTGTGATTCAGTAAAGTTTTTGATAGGTTCATCATTACATCTTGACCTTCATGTTCTATGTCTCACGCCATAAAACCAAGTATTTCTGTTAGCTTTTTAATAACTTTATCCATTTCAAAATGTTGCTTGTCATTCCATTTGATCTGAAAATCCTGAAATTATCCTGCTGTTTCACATATCAATCTTTCTGCTACTCGTAGTATAATTATTATTTCCAAATCTTTCTAACTTTTCCAATTTCTCCCTTACTTTTATGGACATTGAATTTTGCCCACAACTTTTGTTGGCCATTCCACCCTCAGATCAATATCCCACTGCCGCCTCCTTTGGGCTTCAGAATTATTTACGCAGCAATTAGGGTGATTAAAGTGAAAGCTGATTATCTTGGATTTATTTTATGGGGAACTTCAAGGCTGAACAATGGATTTAGCATTTCAGGTTAATGGTCCAATGTCAAACAGAGCCGTAGAAACCAGAAAGGTCTGGGTTCAAATTTTAACCCATTCGGAACCGTGATTAATCATAGCTTAAGTTGTTCCAGCACTGTTGGAGATATATCTGTCAGTGCTCCAATCTTTAGTTGTTTCGATGCAACATTTTAAATTCTGCCTTTTCACTGTGTTCAGGACTTTGCTGGGAAATTAAATTATTTAGTGCCACTGAGAACATAAAAGAAAGTTGCATTAATTTATCATTTTTCATAATCTCATTGTATCCTAAAGGGCTTTACCAAAAAAACTGCATTTTCTGAATGTACTCACTTCTGAAATTTGGGAAGCAATGCAGCCAATTTGTGCAAAGCAAGCTCCCACAAGCAGAAATGTGATACTTGATCAAATAATCTGAGTAAATTAAAGAGAGGTAATGGTGTCCGATAATGTCAATAGGTCAATAATCCAAATTCCCAGGCTAATGTTCTGAGGAGATGGTGCCTGGGGTAGGGAAGCCCAGAACTGGAGAGTATTGATTAAGGGTGAGAGGGGAAAAACCTAAAAGGGACTCTAAGGAGCAATGTTTTTACACAGAGGGTGGTCCATGTGTGGGATGAGCTGCCAGAGGAAGTGGTGGAGCCTGGTACAACTGCAACATTTAAAAGACATCTCGATGTGTATATGAATAGGAAGGGTTGAGAGGGATATAGGCCAAGTGCTGGCAAATGGGACTAAATTAGGTTAGTGTATCTGGCTGGCATGGATGCGTTAGATCGAAGGATCTGCTTCTCTGCTGTACATCCCTTTGACACTATTCAAATTCCAGTAGGATAGATGGCTGAAAGTTGAATTGAATAAAAACCTAGTCCCATAACTAGTTAGTCAATTATGTTGTGAAAGCCCATCCAGTTCACAATTGGCCTTCAGGGAATGACATTGACCATCCATTCTTGGATTTGAGGGGCAGAAAATGGGAATGTGGAAAATCACCCAGGGGCCAATTGCTTTATTCATCTGTTAACTGGCAGTAAGTCCCAATTCCTGGTGCTCATTGTCCTATGGTGGTTTCCAATTGAAAAGTGAAACATTCTCATTCTTTTTTTCAAATCCCTGATATGTTCTCATTCCATCTCTACCAAAGGAATTTCCACTAGCCTCACAGCCCTCTGAGATTTCCATATTTAATCTAATTCTTGCCCTCTCCCCACCCAAACATTGGCATTTTATCAATGGTACATGTAGTGTGGCGGCACGGTGGCACAGTGGTTAGCACTGCTGCAGTAATCTAATCTAATCTAATCTAATCTAGTTTCCCTTCCATGGAGGGAAAATCATGATTGCCTCCTCATTAGCTCAGGGTGAGGGTTCCTCCCCAAATTGTGGACAGTGGAGATGCTGTGGTGGCAAGGACCATGCTCATGTCATCTCTGCCCTCCCTTTTTGCCAGGGGCTGTTCGATTAATCTCAGTGACACCCTATCCTAATTTCCCAGGTCCAAGGACAGCGCCCATTGCTGTATCTCCCAGCTGGGTGCAACCCTAGCACTGACCACAGGTCTTGGTGGTGCTGCTGAGATTGAAGATCTGCTGGCCTTCCGTTTAGGAGTGAACTTTTGCCCCTTAAAGAGACAGGAGCCCATACAACAGCTCTTTTGTCACAAGCTGAGACTCTCACACACTGCTGAGGTGGAGTTGACCATCTTTCTTTGACCAGCTATCAGAACCTCTGACAAACTCTGACCCAAAATGAGTGACTCTGAAAATAACAACCTACTATCCAAGTTGAAACAATATCATGGGAGGAATACAAGATGAGGACTCAGGACGAATAATCACTCTTTATAGTAGCCAGATAATAATAGACAAATTATTGGAAATTGTGGAAGAAAAAGACAGACTTTTAGTTTTATTACCTACACTGAAAATGACTTTGAGCCAATTCTTCAGTAGACAGATTATCTCAACATTATTATTTTAGCTGCACAGGCAACCTCCAAGGCACAGGACAGCATCACGTCTTTTCAAGCCTCATTAAAATAACAACACTTTGCATTGTGGAAAAAAGAATCACAGTAGAGGATTCAGACAGCAGAGTGACAGGGAGACTCTGTAAAATAGAAAATTACTTAATAAACATTGTTGCACTTGAGACTGTTTCATTTGTACTCGAAGAGACTACAAATCTGACAGGATGGCTGTGAAATAGCATGATTGCACTTCTGGAGATCGAAACGCACTTCAAAAACAAAATCATTCATTGTGCAGGCTACGGGGTAAATTAGCAAGACTAGAGTGGAGCAGGACCAGTTAGGAAAACAATCTAGAGATCAGACTGATTAGAGGATGTAAATATATGACCGTTAATGGAAGGAAAGGTGTTTGGAGGTTTGATTTTGTTTTTGTCATAAAGCTTATTAAGGCATGGAATACCTTGCCAGAAACATAGAAAGCAGCAGAATCCAACCCACTTTTCAAAAAAGGAGGGAGATAAATGCTCAGAAGAGAAAACAGAATCGTATCAAGGAATGGGAACGACGGGGTCAAGCAGTAGTTGTGAGACATGAGGAGCATTCTGAACAACTCAAAATATCCTTTGTGTATTTATCTTACCCCAATTCAGCCCAAACACAATGGAGATTGGAATTCATGATCATTTAAAGTGAATCTAGAGCCTCACTCGAAACAATGACTCTTTATTAGGCCCCTTGGTGAACATTCTCATAACAAGAGAGTCAGTTACTCGAAGGGAATGGAGAGAAAGCAGGAACAAGGGACTGAGTTGGATGATCATCTTGAATGGTGGAGCAGGTTCAAAGGTTCTTGCGATACTCTTGAAGCCTGACACCATCCAGGACAAAGCAGCCCACCTGATTAGCACATTCATGAACATCCACCACCGATGCTCAATGGCAGCAGTGTGTACCATCTACAAGATGCACTGCAGAAATCCATCAAAGATCCTGAGGTAGCAAACCCAAGATCAAATCCATTTAGGAGGCCAAGAGCAGCATATACACAGGAACACCACCACCTGCAAGTTCCCCTCCAAACCACTCACCATCCTCACTTGCAAATATATCCCCATTCCTTCACTGTTGCTTGGTCAAAATCCTGGAATTCCCTCCCCAAAAGCATTGTGGGTCACTCTGTGGCACATGGACTGTAGCGGTTCAAGAAGGCAGCTCACTTCTACTTTCTCAAGGGCAATTATGGATGGACAATACATGCTGGTCAACTAGGAACATCTCGGTCCCACAAGTGAATTAAAAAAAGGCCTTTCCTGCTCCTCTAGTCAATGTTTCTATCTCTATATTGGCTACACTGGTAGGACATCAACACCATATTTTTATTAGGCAGAAAGTGAAAAGTAATGCCATACAGTTTTGCATCAATACTTGGATACTAAAACTTGGTTTTACCTGAGTCAGGTTAATGCTGTTACACCACAAGACTTGACCTAAGTTCTGGGATCCCTCCAGTTGTGTCTCATCTACTTCCTGTTTCCTGTGTACTAAGAGACTTTTATTATCTGAATCTCTCTCTTTATCTTGACATTATAACTTGAGTTTTACCCAAGATTTTTGAGCAATTATTCTGACTGCTGTTCTGAACTCGAGTTCTTCACTCTATCTCTGTTTCCGCCCTTTCCTCCTGACTTTGCATCTCCTTTTCCATCACCTCATCACTCTCATGCATTCTGACCTCCACAATTTCTGATCTAAGCTCTTCAGCATTGCTCAAACATCCTGCTTTCTTGCTGCTAACCAAGGCTTGACAGAAGTCTAAAGCATTCCACTGTGCCTATCTTTGTCACCTCCACAATGAAGACTGATGTGTTGCGTTATTATGAACAGTAATTTTAATTATTCTATCCTCTAAAGCATTGTTACAATCACAGACCAGACTGCAAATTTGATTGTTATAATCCTAGGTAAGATTATCAAATCATATGACTGGTTCAGAACTAGCAAACTTTATTTTTAAAGGTTAGGTGACTTCTAGGAGACTTACCAAGACAATAAAGCCACAAGATTCCATAGTTTTAAACAAATATTAATACTTGCTATACAATCTAGAGCAGTAAAACAATCTACTACGTATGTACAATTTATATTTAAGAGTCAGAATTAATGTGGAGCAAGCAGGGGTGATTACAATGATCAAACAAACCACAGTGCACACTAATACCAAATTCAATCAAATCAGGTTCAGTAAAACCCCCGATTCAATGCTCCAGACGTTAATGGGTCACCAATTCCCAAGGGAGTTACAAGGGATCACAATTCTTCACTTTTGCTGAGAAACTCCTTGAAACTCCCCCCAAAGAGTTGCTCCATCAGAGGCTGCTTCAACAACACTCCTCTTCTGATTGGTGCCTCTATGAAGCTCTGGAATCTGAAAACTACACTCCATTACTCATTCACAAACATATCTCCAGCTCAACACCAAGTCAGATACAGCCTGGAATTTTCCTGGGCTCTGTTCAACTCCAGAGACTCTGGGAAAATCATGTTAATGAGATAATGAGCTAAAGAGATAATGCTAACTCTCATTATTGCAGCTGTTCTGATGTATTAACGCTCAATGACGTCATTTGAGTTCTCACAGCTTCTCCCAGCATACCTCCAGCGATTCTACCACTCAGTAGCTCCCCAGGTTCTGCGTCCTCGTTCCAAATCTTAGCTGCCTTTTCGTACAACGAACTTCCTCCTGAGTTCTCTCTCAGATCACATAACCATCTGATTGATCTTGACTCCTTCCCAGCAGTACAGCTAACAGCAGTACTGTGGAATTTTCAACAGTGTTCTGTCCCAGAATTACTTTTCAGTGACACCTGAACTGTTTTCTATGACTGCTTGAAAACTTATAACAACTCCCTAACCTATTGCAGACCTGCCCTCACAGAAAGATTGAGACTAAGGCATCTAATTGTCCTAAGAAATGATATTGGACTGTAATTTTTTGGTGTATTTGTTGAATATCAAATCTCTTCTTAAAGTGAATTTAAGGATTGAATGTAAATTTGCAATAGAATTGTCATGTTAAAACTATTTTAATTATCATAAACTCTATATGATGTAGTAAATATGCTGTAATGTCACTCCGAATTGATTCTTATAAAAACCATTCAGAAGCGGTATTATAAGGTTATAATCAACTCGGCGAAAGTGAGCACTGCAGATGCTGGAGACTAGAGTCAAGAGCGTGATGCTGGAAAAACACAGCAGGTCAAAGAGCATCCAAAGAGTAGGAAAATCGGCGTTTCGGGCAATAGCCCTTCATCAGCCATTCCTGAAATTTTGCCTGAAATATCGATTTTCCTGCTCCTCGGATGCTGCTTGACCTGCTGTGTGTTTTCCAGCACCACACTCTCGATTATAAGGTTATAGCCTCAGATTTAGTTCCTCAAGAATGCATCAATAGGTAACATCACAGAATTCTAAATTTCGATTTTAAGGTTGGTATTGGTTGACCCAGATAATTTGGTTTTCTTGTAATATGCCTGTCAATGCAATCTATCCTGGTTAATTTTGTTAGTTTGCTAACTCTAAAAAAAAGGACATTCATTTTAGGTCTGTAGCTAGGAGCACTGGTTAAGTTCCTTTAATGATCAGAAGTCTTTTTTTATTTGAAGCTCTCAGCTGACAATAAGTTGAACTGGATCAATTCATTTTGCCACAGGAGAAATATGAACAAGTAGGCAACTACTTGTTGCCCCTTGGGTTGATTCCATATGACCTCTATCTTTGAACCTACCGACAAGTCACTGTGAGGTATGTTTGTGGCACAGCGATAGTGTCGAGAGTGTGGTGCTGGAAAAGCACAGCAGGTTAGGCAGCATCCAAGGAGAGGAGAGTCAATGTTGTGGCCACCCCCTCATTTCTGATGAAGGGCTTATGCCCGAAATGTCAACTCTCCTGTTCCTCGGACGCTGCCTGACCTGCTGTGCTTTTCTAGCACTGCCCATTTCTGACTCTGACCCTCCAGCATCTGCAATCCTCCTAGGCATGGTGATAGTGTCCTACTTCTGAGGCAGGAGACCTGGGATCTGGTCCCACCAACCCCAGAGGTTTAAAAACATCTCTTAACAATTTGATTCAAAAACATCTCCAGTGGACTGCGATACCCAGCCTTATGTTTTATACAGCCAAACTTTGACAAAAGTTTAGCGTAACTTGCTTACTTGAAGAGGAAAAAAGCTAAGAGCAGATTTAATAGGAGCTCCCAAAATCTAAGGCGCCTGGATAGTGTAGATAGAGAATAATTGTTCCTACTTGTCAACAGAATGAGGGCAGAGTTTTAAAGTGTTTTGCGAAACAAGCAAATGAGAGCTGAGAAAATATTTTTTTTCACACAGTGAAGCTGTTCAGGTTTTGAATGCATCATCTGGAGGCCAGAGAGTGGGGTCCCATTGTGAAACTGTTGCATCCTGAATGGAAAGTTAAGTGACTTGTTCATCTGAAAATATGTGATGCATCATGATGTAGACCTTTCTTTGAACCCATTTTCTAATTGAGAAACGTTGTTCTCCACCTTTTAGCATATTTTGCTGGAGGAAAGACTGATAGAGATGCCTTAGAACTACCTGCTTTATTATTAACTTTCCCAGTCCCAAATGCAGTGACCATATGCACCAATTATTCACTTGTACTTCTTTCAGTTTACAAGACTGCTGCTGCTGCTGCTGTCCTTTTCAAGGCTGGGTGATTGCTCTGTGAATTACCTCCATTCAGTCTCAGGCAGAACCCCAAACTTCTCATCACCTCTCACTTTCATTCCCTTCTCCACTCCCATTTTGTCTTCTTTATCCTCAAACTCTTCCACGGTTCCAACAAATTTGATATGAGCTTGAAGAACATCTTTGAATAGACATTTTAATGCTTTCAATTTCAGATACTGTCCAGTACCTGTTGCTATTACTTCCATTTCAAGACCTCTTTCTTTTCTTTACAGAATCAGAGAAATATTACAGTGCAGAAGGAGGACATTTGGCCCATCATGCTCTCACTTGCTCTACTATATCGTGCTAATCTCCTGCCTTTTTCCCACATCCTTGCACATTATTTTTATCCAAATAACCACCTAATGCCCCTCTTGAATGCCTCAAATGAGCCTCTCTGCACCACATTTACAGGCAGTATGTTCCATACTTGAACAACTCGCTTTTCCTCGCTTTACTCTTGCTTCATTCACACATCACTTTAAATCTATGCTCTCTTATTCTTGTTTCTTTTACAAATGGAAACAGCTTCTGCCTATCTACTTAGTCCAACCTTCTCATGATATTGGAAACCTCAATCAGATCTCATCTCACCCTTCTTCTGACCAGGGAGAACGGTCCCAACTTCTTCATAGCTGACATTTCTCAATCCTGGACCCAGCCTAGAACACTTTTGCACTCTCGAGTGCTTTCACCTCTTTGCTATAATATAGCACCTACAGCTGTGCACAGTACTCCAGCTGAGGCCTGACAAGTGTCTTGTACAAGTTCAACATCACCTCCTTCCTCTGTATGTTATGACTCCATTAGTGAAGCAGAGAAGACTATATGCTTTATTTACTGCTGTATCCACCTATCCTGCCATGCTCAATGATCCGAGCACATCTACACCCAGGTCTCACTGCACCTTCACCCTCTTTAGAACTGTACTCTCTATTTTATATTGTCGTTCAATGTTCATCCAAACAAAGTGCATAACTTCTGCATTCCCGCTCATCTGCCACCAATCTGTCCAGTTCACCAACTTGTCAATATCCTTCTGAAATTCCACCATGCCCTTCTCACAGTTTACAATGCTTCCAAGTTCAATGTCATCTATAAATTTTGAAATTGTATCCTGTGCGTCAAGAATCAGATCATACAGACATATCAGGAAATGTATGGGTCCCAACATTAAGCCCTGGGGAAGGTCACTGTATATCTTCATTCAGGCTGAAAAACATCATTCACCATTTCACTGTTTCCTATCACTCAGTCAATTTTGTACCCATAGTGTCACTGCTCCTTTACTCCAATTAGCATCTTCATTTCCATTAAACTTTTACCATTGTCCCTTTTATGATTGAACCTCTCCTGCTTTCTAAATCAGTGTAAACCTTCATCTGTGTTTCCCAAATTTCTTTCCTTGTCTCTGTATTTGCTTCAGGGAGAAAGTGAGGACTGCAGATGCTGGAGATCAGAGCTGAAAATGTGTTGCTGGAAAAGCGCAGCAGGTCAGGCAGCATCCAGGGAACAGGAGAATCGACGTTTCGGGCATAAGCCCTTCTTCAGGAATGAGGCAAGTTTGTCCACCAGGCTAAGATAAAAGGTAGGGAGGAGGGACTTGGGGGAGGGGCGTCGGAAATGTGATAGGTGGAAAGAGGTCAAGGTGAGGGTGATAGGTCAGACTGGGTTGGGGGCGGAGAGGTCAGGAAGAAGATTGCAGGTTAGGAAGGCGGAAATGAGGAACCAGGACAGAACCCCACTGGTACAGCGCATCATCTGCCGTCATTTCCGCCACCTCCAAACGGACCCCACCACCAAGGATATATTTCCCTCCCCTCCCCTATCAGCATTCCGTAAAGACCACTCCCTCCGTGACTCCCTCGTCACATCCACACCCCCCACCAACCCAACCTCCACTCCCGGCACCCTCCCCTGCAACCGCAGGAGGTGCAAGACTCGCGCCCAC
>NC_057726.1:8615895-8710919 GCF_004010195.1 Chiloscyllium plagiosum
AAACTCTATCTATCTATCTATCTATCTATCTATCTATCTATCTATCTATCTATCTATCTATCTATCTATCTATCTATCTATCTATCTACCTGTCTATCTATCAGTCTGTCTGTCTGTCTATCTATCTGTCTATCTATCTATCCGTCTATCTATCTATCCATCTATCTATCTATCTATCTATCTATTTTCTTTTGGTTGCAAAGAGAAATCATTGATCTGAAAGCTGAGTTGGATCAGACTGTGGGGTCTATCTATCTATCCATCTATCTATCTATCTATCTATCTATTTTCTTTTGGTTGCAAAGAGAAATCATTGATCTGAAAGCTGAGTTGGATCAGACTGTGGGCTTCAGGTCTGCACAGCAGTCCAGCCAACACAACGATTTTATCAGAGGCAGGTCACCACCTCCAGGCTTGAGGTCCACCTGAGGAGAGAGGGGACGATATAGGTTCTCTAGTCCCAGCAGATGTGGAGCCTTGACAGATCAACGAGAAGAGGGGGGCACTGATGAGACAGTCAGGACAGTGCAAGGATGCAGATATACGTAGAAAGCTAAACCAAACAGGACAGACCAGGCAGGCTGGAGGGAATGTAGCGTGGCCTATCCAGTTTACTGCTCCTTTGACAGGCTACGGAGATTTCAGCTCAAATAGCCCAGGAACAAAAGCATTATCTCTATCCCTAACTCTAATCCTAAACTTAGCTCTAACCCTAACCCTTCCCCTAACTATAATCCTAACTCAAATAGAGTCATAGAGTCACAAAGTCAGAGAGGTGTACAGCATGGAAACAGACCCTTCAGTCCAACTCGTTCATAACGACCAAATATCCCAACCCAATCTAGTCCCACCTGTCAGCACCTGGCCAATATCCCTCCAAACCCTTCCTATTCTATACCCATTCAGATGCCTTTTAAAAGTGTGAAAAAGTTGCCCCTTATGTCTCTTTTATATCTTCCCCCTCTCACCCGAAACCTATGCCCTCGAGCTCTGGATTCCCCCACCCCAGGGAAAAGACCTTGTCTTTTTATCCTATCCAAGCCCCTCATGATTTTATAAACCTTTATATGGTCACTCCTCAGCCTCTGAAGCTCAAGGGAAAACAGCCCTAGCTTATTCACCGTCCCCCTATAGCTCAAATCTTCCAACTCTGGCAACATCCTTGAAAATCTTTTCAACATCCTTCCGATAGGAAGGAGATCAGAATTGCAAGCAACATTCCGAAAGTGGCCTAACCAATGTCCTGTACAGCCTCAACATGACCTCCCAACTCCTATCTGCAATGCACTGACCAATAAAGGCAAGTACACCAAACGCCTTCTTCACTATCCTATCTACCTGTGACTCTACTTTCAAGGAGCTATGAACCTGCACTCCAAGGTCTCTTTGTTCAGCAACACTCCCTAGGACCTTATCATTAAGTGTATATGTCCTGCTAAGATTAATTTTCCCAAAATGCAGCACCTCACATTTATCTAAATTAAAAACCATCTGCCACTTCTCAGCCATTGGCCAATCTGATCAAAATCCCATTGTAATCTGAGGTAACCTTGTTTGTTGTCCACTAAACCTCCAATTTTTGTGTCATCTGCAAACTTACTAACAATACCTCTTATGCTCATATTCAAATCATTCATATAAATGATGAAAAGTAGAGGACCCAGCACCAATCGTTGTGGCACTCCACTGGTCACAGACCTCCACCACCACCCTCTGTCTTCTACCTTTGAGCCAGTTCTGTATCCAAATAGCTAGTTCTCCCTGTATTCCATGAGATCTAACCTTGCTAATCAGTCTCCCATGGGGAACGTTGTCAAACGCCTTGCTGAAGTCCATATAGATCACATCTACTGCTCTGCCCTCATCAATCTTCTTTGTTACTTCTTCAAAAAAACTCAATCAAGTTTATGAGACATGATTTCCCACGCACAAAGCCATGTTGACTATCCCTAATAAGTCCTTGCCTTTCCAAATACATGTACATCCTGTCCCTCAGGATTCCCTCCAACAACTTGCCCACCACCGACATCAGGCTCATTGGTCTATAGTTCCCTGGCTTGTCCTTACTACCTTTCTTAAACAGTGGTACCACTTTTTCCAACCTCCAGTCTTCCGGCATCTCACCTGTGACTATCGATGACATAAGTATCTCAGCAAGAGGCCCAGCAATCACTTCCCTAGCTTCCCCCAGAGTTCCACAGTACACCTGATCAGGTCCTGGGGATTTATCCACCTTTATGTGTTTCAAAACATCCAATACTTTCTCCTCTGTAATATGGACATTTTTCAAGATGTCACCATCCATTTCCCTACATTCTATATCTTTCATGTCCTTTCCACAGTAAACACTGATGCAAAATACTCATTTAGTATCTCTCCCATCTCCTGCGGCTCCACACAAAGACTGCCATGCTGATCTT
This sequence comes from Chiloscyllium plagiosum, assembly GCF_004010195.1. Classification (NCBI taxonomy): domain Eukaryota; kingdom Metazoa; phylum Chordata; class Chondrichthyes; order Orectolobiformes; family Hemiscylliidae; genus Chiloscyllium; species Chiloscyllium plagiosum. Next base: position 8,618,316 of record NC_057726.1, read on the forward strand.
TGAGGGGCCTTATTCTCTCCCTAGTTACCCTTTTGTCCTTAATGTATTTGTAAAAACCCTTTGGATTCTCCTTAACTCTATTCGCCAAAGCTATCTCATGTCCCCTTTTAGCCCTCCTGATTTCCCTAACCCAAACTTAATCCTAAACTTAATCCTTACCCTAATCATAACCCTAAACATAAACCTAAATCTAACACTAAAGCTAACCCTAAGCCTTCCTCTGACCCTAACCTTAACCTTAACCCTATAACTAACTCTAACCTTAACCATGATCCCAAACCTTCTTTTGACTCAATCTTAACTCTTATCCTAAAACTAACCTTGACTCTAACTTTAACCCCAACTCTCACCATAAACATCACCTTAAGATATCCCTTGACCCTAATTTTAACTCTAACGCTAACCCTAACCCTAACCTGAATTCTAATCCTTCAGAAAGCTTGGCACCTCTCCATGTAGTGGGCCAGTCTGTCTCTGTTGCTGTTGGGTCAATGAAATTGGTCTTCATTAGGTCTTTCAAACTGACTGCAAGTCTGTTCTGTGAAAAAAATACAGAGAATGCTGGAGAAGCTCAGCAAGTCTGGCAATATCTGTGGAGAGAGAGAGAGAGACAGACAGAAAGACAGATAGCAGGCAGATGGACAGAGTTAGTGCTTTCAGTTCTGAAATACACTCATACTGGACTTGAAATGATAACTCTATTTCACTCTCTCCACAAATGTCACCAGTTTCTCCACCATTCTGTGTGTTTGCTTCAGATTTTCAGCATTCAAGTCAGTTTGCCTTTATTCATCTGCTCTTTGAATGGCTGATCTGCTTTCACTCTGGAACATTCCCAGCAGTAGAACTATATTGGGGGGAATCGCAAAGAGGTTGTCTATTATGTTCCAGATACCATGGCCCCAAAGCCTGAACCAAGCCCTCACCAACTTTCCTATCCACTATTCAAGTGGAGAACAAAGCTTTCAATTCTGTTTCCTCTGCAGATGATATCTCGAATCTATCCAGCATTTTCTGATTTGATTTCTCATTCTGGCATTCCAGGTTATTTGCTTTCTTGCCTGAACGAGGTCCAGAGTACTTTGCAACAATTGAATTGAATTGAATTGAGCTGAATTGAATTGAATTAGTTTTATTGTCACACGTCTTCAAATGAGTATGGTGTAATATTTACATTATGGTGCCATCTTGGGGATAAAGGGACCTAGGCAGAAATTCTTCAGAACAAATCATTAGGAAAAAAAATAGAAAAATGAAGGAATGCAAAGTTCAGGATAAGAATTCAGTCCACACCCCCACCTAGCCTCTTGTAATTGAAAGAGAGCCCTCCACAGCCCCACTACTGCCTGTGCCAGACCAACCAAAATAGGACTGGCTCCACTTTAGACTCCATCTCTTTGCCACTGGGCCCACCTCACTGGTGCAGCTGAGCCCACACTCACTCTGTAGCCGGAGGTCCCTGGCTCTGCTGTTGCTCATGCCTCGCTGTTAACCAAAAGTCCTCACTCTGGGTCGAAGACAGAACATTCTGGAAATACCCAGCAGCAGGACATGCAACTCTTATGAAGACAGAAAGAAAGTTCAGGTTCCAAGGCGATGACCTTTCAACAGAAACTGAATTTTGACTTCTCACTCCTCAGTTTGCGAGGCATGCTCCATGTCTTGACTACAGTTTTATGTTGAAGTAATTCTGACATTCTGGAAAGAAAATGAAGGCAATATTTACATGACCTGTGCTTGGTATGAGCCAGGTTTGGGAGCAAGCTTTCAAATTCTGACAAAGAATTTTAAGTTTTTAAATTCTTAGTCATTCAGCTTTGGATCTTACCTAAGGACTGTTTGATACTGACACTTGGATTGAAAATAGGAATGATATTGTATTCCATAGCAAGGGTATTTCTTACCTGCGTGCGAACAAGAAAGAAAGACCACAATTCTGTGATTGCTTTGCGATAAATAAATCACTGTAAAACAAAAATAATCACATTGCATGGGACCTCTTAATGCATAAAGACATAAGCATGCTGAGCCATAGGAAGTATAGTCTTATTTATTTCATCAGCGTGGGCTTTATTATGGCAATATCCTACTTGATGTTGTGCTTATTGCTATGGAAAGGAAAATGATTTTCGCATCTCAACGCAGCGGAGATCTATTCCATCATGTTATTCAACAAAATGAAAGTTTAAGAGCATGAATCAATGCTTCGTTCTCTCGGACTGAATTTTTTTACGCAACTGCAAATTGATGTGTGGAATGGAATACAATGAGGGCATCTCGCAACAAAAGTCTATATTTAGATTGCACCTTTAACCTCCCAAGGCAGTTCACGAGAATGTTCTGAGGTAATGTTTGACACTGAGCTACCAAGCGAATAAATGATAAACAAATAAAGGACAAATGACCAAAAGATTAGTCAAAGAGGTAAAACCTAAGGAGCATTGTAATGAAGGAGCAGAGAGGCTTAGGGAGTAAGTTCCAGAATGTCCGATCTCATAACAGTTAAAGATACAGACTTAATGGTGGAGGAATTCAATATGGAGATGCGCAAGATGTAAACTCAATATGTTGGACGTTATTGGGGTACACAAGATGTTGAGCAAACAGCACATATGTCCACATTGCGATGTTGTGTGTGGCTTGGAGGAGTTTCAACTTACCCACAGCTCTTGCACATTTACGATGCCAATTTATATTTATGTGGGCACTTTGACATATTGAAATGTTGCGGAGCAATTCACTGATGCATTGTAAGTCAAAGGGTGCAGAGGTGTAAGGTGAGAATTCTAGAGTATTAGGTGGCTCAGCACCGAGAGTGGAGAAGTGAAGATCAGAAAATGCTCAAGAGTCTAGAATTATGGCATGGTGGCTCAGAGGTTAGCACTGCTGCTCCACAACACCAGGTTTGATTCCAGCCTCAGGTGACTGTCTGTGTGGAGTTTGTTCGTTCTCCCCATGTTTGCATGGATTTCCTCTGAGTACTCTGTTTTCCTCCCACAGTTGGAAGATGTGTGGATTCGGTGGATTGGCCATGCTAAATTACCCATAGTGCTCAGAGATGTGTAGGCTACGTGGGTTAGCCATGAGAAATGCAGAGTTATAGGGTAGGGGAGTGAATCTGGGTAGGATGCTCTTCAGAGAGTCAATGTGGATTTGTTGGGCCAAATGTTCTGTTTCCACACTGTTGGGATTCTATTCTATTCTATAAAATGAGCAGTGATAGTTTACAGCATTATGGGGCTGAAGGAGATGACTGTGTTCGGTGAAAAAGTTAATCCTTAACATCACTTTCCTGCCTTACCCCTATACATTTTGACTCTTTTAATGACTAGAAATCTGTTTAAGTTAGCCAGGAACACATGTGATCCCTTCCTACCCTGTGATAAAGAATCCCACAGACTCATTATCATTTGAGAGAAAATAATGATCACATCAGTCATAATCTTTTTGAATGTTGGAGTGGACTTGATGGGCTGAATGGCTTGCTTCTGCTTTTACCTCTATTGGATTGTTGTGGTTCTAAGGTGGGAAGGGGGTTGGAGTGGAGCAGCCCTGCCTTTTTGATGAATGAAGTTGATCACTTAGCCAGTACAGCATAATCACAGAGTTGGTGCACGGGCTGTGACCAGGGTTGTGGCAGAGCAGACAGTGGCGATGCTGCAGATACCATGCTACTGCTTAGATCAGTCTTTGGGACCCCTCCAGCATAATTTGATCAGAGTGTGCAATGTCACTCTGGCATGCTATGCTCTGAGCAATCGCAGCGGGCAACAGCTGAGGATCAGTGAAATTGGAGCACTCTATGGAGGAGCATGTGGAGGGTACTGGAGAGGAGAATACATGCATTAGGATTAAGTGGATTAGCCATGGGAAATGCAGTGTTACAGGGATAGGTTAGGAGGTGGTTGTGGCTGGGATGCTCTTCGGAGGGTTGGCTTGGACTGCTTCCACGCTTGGGATTCCGTGAAGTCAGAGAGGACCTGATTGACTCCTGGTTGCTGTAGATGAGAGCCAGGTTCAGCAGATCGTCATAGACTGCACAATATTTTTAGTCGTTGTGTCAGCAATTGGAAGAGTGAACTGCAACTTCTATTCATTTCCTTCAATTTCCTTTTAGCTGGAATTGTTGGACTGCTTGCCTGTATGTGGCATTGCCTGCTGGACAATGAGAAGTTGTGGGTGTACAGAAGGCCCTGGGGACAGGGCGGTGATGACTCAGAGAAGGCGATTAGATGTAGCTATGGACAGGTAAACTATGTGGCCCGGTGGTTAAACAATGACTGATGTGACAGAATGTGTGAGAGAGAGTTAGCCATTCTGGCTATGTGCTGTGGACAGTATGGTACACTGGCGGCTGTGTAGTTATGATACTGGTGACGGGGGAACAATGGATTGTCAAAGCTGTCATGTTGCACAGCTGACTTTTAAATATGGTGAGGGCACAAAGGATGCTGGACTTTCCACTGATATCTACTGAGAGGCAAATTGCTCTGGGAATAAGGGGCATAACAAAGAGTGAGAGGGACACTGTCAGAACAAAACGGATGGTTAATGTGTTGAAACAAAATGAGAAATTGTTGGAAAAGCTCAGCAGGTCTGGCAGCATCTGTGAAGAGAAATCAAAGTTAACTTTTAGGGTCTGGTGACCTTTCCTTAGAACTGATGGTAACTCGTAAAATTTGGACATTTTCCTAGCCACCATCAGTTCTGAGGTGGGGTCACCTGACCCAAAACGTTAACTGTGATTTCTCTTCACAGATGCTGCCAGACCTGCTGAGCTTTTCCAGCAACTTTTGTTTTTAGTTTTGATTTACAATATCTGTGGTTCTTTCTGTTTTTAGTTAATGAGTTGAGTTTGGTAAGATATGGTAAGAAATCTTACTCGGGTCTTGCTCCAAAACTAGCTTCCAAAATAGTTGACACAATAGATACGAAGTAAAACAAAATGTAAGTTTCAGCCCACAAGTTTTTCATGGTGTGCTATATACCTTATCTACCATCCTATCTACTTGTGTGGCCATTTTCAGGGAGCTATGGACTTGAACCCCAAGATCCCTCTGTACCTCAATGCTGTTCAGGGTCCTGCTATTGTCTGTATATTTATCCTTAGCATTTGATCTCCCAAAGTGCAGCACCTCACACTTAACCGAATTAAACTCCATCAGCCAGCTCTCAGCCCATCTCTGTAACTGATCTGCATCCCACTGTACCTTTTGACAACCCTCTACACTATCCATCAATCTTTATATTATCTGCAAACTTGTAATCCATCTACGTTTTCATCAAAGTCATTTATATATATCACAAACAGCAGAGGTCCCAATACAGATCCCTACAGAATGCCACTAATCACAGACCTCTAGTTTGAAAAACACCCTTCTACAACTACCCTCTGCCTTTATGGGCAAGCCAATTCTGAATCCAAGCAATCAAATCACCTTTGATCCCATGCATCTTAATCTTCTGGATGAGCCTACCATGAGAGACTTTGTCGAAAGCCTTACTAACATCTATGTAGACAACATCCATTGCTCTATCCTCATCAATCAACTTTGTCACCTCCTCGAAAAATGCAATCACGTTAGTAAGATATGATCTACCCGGCACAAAACCATGATGACTGTCCTTAATTAGACCATGCTTTTCCAAATGTGCAGAAATCCTAACCCAAAGAATTCTCTCCAATAGCTTTCCAACCACTGATGTGAGACTCAGCAGTCTATAGTTTTCTGGATTATCCCTATTTCCCTTCTTGAACAGAGGAACAGCTTTAGCTACTCACTAGTTCTCCAAGACCTCCATTATTATTAATGAGGATAAAAAGATCTTGGTGGAGAGTGTATTGCTGGAAAAGCACAGCAAGTCAGGCAGCATCTGAGGAGCAAGAAAATTGACTTTTGGGGCCAGAACCCATCATCAGGAAGTTGCCTGACCTGCTGTGCTTTTCCAGCAACACACTCTCAACTCTGATCGTCAGCATCTGCAGACTTCACTCTCTCCTATACAAAGATCTTGGTCAAGGCCCTGGCAATCCCCTCTCTTGCCTCTCTCAATAACCTGGGGTAGATACCATTTTGACCTGGGGACTTTTCCACCTTAATGCTTTTCAAGAAACTCAACACCACTTCTTTCTTGATCTCAAAATGCCCTATCATATTAGCATGCTCCACACAAATCTCACCATCCTCTATATCCTTCTCCTGGGTGAATACTGATGCAAACTGTACATTTAGAATCTTAGTCAAGAGTGTGGTGCTGGAAAAGCACAGCAGGTCAGCCAGCATCCAAGAAGCAGAAGAATTGATGTTTCAGGCATAAGCCCTTAATCAGGAATGAGGCTTGTGGGCCAGGGGTGCTGAGAGATAAATGGGAGGGGTGGGACTAGGGGAAGGTAACTGAGAATGCAGTAGGTCGATGAAGTTGGGGGAAGAAGCTGATAATTCGGAGTGGAGGGTGGATTGGATAGATGGGAAAGACGATGGCCAGGTCAGGAGGGTGGTGCTGAATTGGATAAGGTGGGGGGAGGGGAAATGAGGAACTGGTGAAATCCACATTAATCCAGTGGGGTTGCAGGGTCCCCAGGCAGAAGATGAGGTGTTCTTCCTCCAGGCGTTGGGTGGTTATGGTTTGGCGATGGAGGAGGCCCAAGATCTGCATGTCCTTGACAGAGTGGGAGGGGGGAGTTGAAGTGTTCAGCCACGGGGTAGTGGGGTTGGTTGGTTGGTGTGGATGTCCCAGAGATGTTCTTTGAAATGATGTGCAAGTTGGCTTCCTGTCTCCCTGATATTGAGGAGACCACATCAGGTGCAATGGACACAGTAGATGATATTGGTGGAGGAGCAGGTCTAATTGGATCTCCTCCAATTAAGGTGGAAATTAAATCATACCTTGTATAAGTACATAAGGCTAATAGAATAGAATGCAGAATATAAAGTTACAGAGACAGAGAAAAATTGACTCTAATATATGGGGAGGTGATAGCCTAGTGTTATTATCACTGGACTGTTAATCCAGAGGCCCAGGTAATGTTCTGGGGTCTCAGGTTTGAATTTTATCACAGGAGATGATGAAATTTGAATTTAATAAAAATCTGGAATTAACAGTCTAATGATGACCATGAAGTATTGTCAATTCTTGGAAAAGCCAATCTGGTTCACAAATCGTCTTTAGGAAAGGAAACTACTATCCTTACCTGGTCTGGACTCCGTGTGACTCCAGACCCACATGTGATTGACTCTTAATTGCACTCTGAGATAAGCAATAAATGCTGACCTAGCCTGCAATGTCCTCCTCCCATGAATGAAAATTTTTAAAAAATGTCCATTCAAAAGGAGAATAAATTCACAACTTCAAACATGTTTGCACATTTTATGTTGATGACAGATACTGTAAACATATGAAGCCTTTTTTCTCAGTTAAGTTCAGAAAGAAATATGATTGAGAAAAAAAATCAAAAGCTCAGAAGCAAATATTTAGTTTCTCCCCGATCAGGTTTTAGTTCAGTTCAGTTCAAATAGAACCAATCACTCCAGACTTGGAGAGGAATTGCGTAATTGACTCTGTAGTTCAAGAAAAAGAAACTGGAGAGAGACTGTTAAGTAGACATTTTAAGTCTGGAATATATCTTTGTAATGGATAGTGTTAGGTAACAGGTTGAAATGTTTTAACATTTGTGTTAAGAGCTTTCAAACTGCAATGTTGATTTGTTTGTTTTTTTCTCATTTTTTTGTATAATTAACTTACGTTTGTTGTTAAAGAACATTGACAGACTCATGTGGACATTTAACTAAAGACTACGATTACCAACTGCAAAAACTAAATGTGTGATCTATTAAGCCAGGCTTCATTCTGGGATCTGACAATTCCCATAGTGCGATTAGCTGGAGTCATAACAATATTTTCTGAGTTATCGATATACAAGTCCTACAAATGTTACAAATCGGGAAAGAAAGGTGATCAACTAGTCAAGTTTTGAGGAACTGGGAGGACTCCACAAACATCCAGTAATATGTCCAATCACAATTGGCAACACTCTCACATTTGTTGGCAGTGCTCAGGTTTCTCGCTGACTGACACCTTTGTTACGTTATAAATTAAGATATCTTTTAATTTTAAATTTTGAACTTAAGTAGAGAGCTTTCTTGGCAGCCAACCAAGGGTATTGTCTTGAGCTGAATCCATCATACAGCAACATACTCTGCCCATGTTTTCCTCAATATACCTGGGTTTACACCTTGAGGAATTATTTGCACAGTGCTTCTCCTTGTTGGGGAGATGTTGTGTCAGATAGAGGGATGACAGTGCCCTGGGTGCTTTGGGGTTGTTCCACAGTTCAGCACCAATCAACATTCAGCTAAAGTAAAGCATATTTGCAGTTTGTCATGTGCTCTCTATGATTCTTCTTCAAAGATTAACAAAATTCCTATTGCTAATTTATTTTAGTGCTTTTCATTATTATTCACATAACTTTGTCCATCAATGACAACAACTGATATTTTAAAAGCTTCCTTAACAGAGCGAAAGAATCCTGGAAAAGCATTATTAGGGAAAATTTGACACTGAATGATATAAAGAGATAAAAAACGATTTATACTTGTGACGCTCCATGTTTTTCTACAGTACAACTCCTTCCATCACTTTCTTGGTTCTGATGAAGAGTGGTACTGGACTCCCAAAAACTAACATTGTTACTTTATCCTCAGCTGCTGCCAGACCTGCTGAGCATCTCCAGCATTCTCTGTTTATATTTCGGAAAAAGCGATATTATGGCAGGTGACTGAAAGCCTTTGCGAATCTAATAATAGTTAAGGAGGAGATTTCAAGAGGCACAGAAGGCGATGAGTGAATTCCAGAGCTTTAGATGGTGTGACAGATACAGTTGAAGATCAGGATGCTAAAGAAGCCAAAATTAGATGAGTACTGAAAATTCAAAGGGATTGTACAAATGGAGAGAGGAGAATTGGCTGTAAGACCATGATTGCTTGTGGTTAAAAACATGTTTTTGATAACCTTTATCTGGAAACATTTGCATTGCTGACAGCTATATGTCCATGCTCTAAAAATGGCTAATGAATTTCAATAAGATATTTGAAGCCCTCCAAAGATCCTGTTTATTATTTGATTTTATTTGATTTGATTTATTGTCACATGTACTTAAGTACAGTGAAATGTTCTGCTTTGTGTGCAGTACAGGTAAACCATACCATACAAAGAGCAGAGGGTGATTGAACAGAGTGAGGAATAAAAGTTACAGCTTCAACGAAGGTGCACAAAATGCAAGTCGGGAGGGTGTTGCTGGAAAAGCACAGTAGGTCAGGCAGCATCCGAGGAACAGGAGAACTGATGTTTTGGGTATAAGGCCTTCATCAGGAATTCCTGATGAAGGGCTGATGCCCGAAATGTTGATTCTTCGGCTCCTTGGATGCTGCCTGACCTGCTGTGCTTTTCCAGCACCACACTCCCGACTATGATCTCCAGCATCTGTAGCCCTCACTTTCTCCTAGCACATAAAGCAAGATCAACATTTGATTTGAAATGAGGGATCCATTCAGAAGTCTAATAACAGCAGGGAAGAAGCTGTTCTTGAATCTGCTGGTATGTGTACTTACGTTTTTGATTCTTCTGCCTGATGGAAGAGGTTGGGAGAGATTATAACTGGGGTGAGAGGGGTTTTTGGCAATTTGGCTGCCTTCCTGAGGTAGTGGAAAGTATAGATGGATTCAATGGATGGAAGTTTGGCTTGCATGATGGCCTGCGCTGTGTTCTCAACTATTGTTGACTGAACCCAATGAGAATGGCATACATTTTGATCAGGGAGCATTAATTCCTGTTTTCATTCTGCTGAAATTAGTCCAGATTAGAATTTCCACATACCTGATGAGTCAAACTTGACAATTCCTTGTAAATGGGATGGCAGGTCTGGGTGACAAATTGCCTGTGTATTCAAAACAGGTGATCACAGTTTTGTAACAAGAATGTGGATTAGAATTGCCCAGTGAAGAAGTTCCATGTGTTTCGAGGGTGATGGAGGTGGGTGCAGTTTACTCATGACAGCCGAGTTGTTGTGATGATGAGCACTTTTTACATAAAAGAGAAAAAATGCTGGAAATCTGAAACTAACACAGAGAATGATGGAAAAGCTCAGCAGGTCTGGCAGTATCTCTGCAGAGAGAAACAGAGTTAATGTTCAGTGTCCAATATGATTTCTTTAAAACATTGATATTCACATTGTAGTTTGGATCTATGGATTATTAAGGTAAAGATTCCATTGGTTTCCCATTATATGGTGAACTAGAAATCTTTCTGCTCTCACCATCTGGAAGTGCAGGTTGATAACTTTACAGTCATACAGTATAGAAACAAGCTCTTTGGCTTACCATGTCTATGCCACTATGTGGAAGCAGGCCATTCAGCCCATTTGGTCCACACCGACCCTCTGAAGACCAACCCACCCCCTACCCTAGCCCTATATTTTGTATGGCTGTTCTACACAGCCTGCACATCCCTGGGAATTATGGGAATTTAGCATGGTCAATCCATCTAATCTGCACATCTTCGGACTATGAGAGGAAACTGGAGCACCCAAAGGAAACCCATACAGACATGAGGAGAATGTGCAAACTCCACACAGGCAGTCATCCCAGCGCGGAATTGAACCCAGGTCCCTGATGCTTTAAGGCAGCAGTGCTAACTTCTGAGCCACCTTGCTAACCAACAAGCACCAAACTGCACTAATCCCATTTACCTGCACATTCTCCTTGGTTAATTATGCCCTGGAACTTAAGTTTTCATCCAGATGTGTCTTAAATCTTGTGAGAGTACTTGGCTCCTCCACGCTCTCAGGCACCATGTTCTATACAATGAACCCACTTTGCCACATTATGAATAATTCTTCCTTTGCCATCAAGTCCTGACATGGATTCAAACCCAGAGCTTTTGGCTTAAAGGCAGAGGCACTGCCCACTACACCACTGTCAGTGCTTATGTCCACCTGCAAACATATCATTTATCACCATGACCCTGACATTGCGTGTGTCTGACATCTGTGTGAGCTTGTGCTTGTCAAAAGAGCTAAATAAATAATTGTAAAGGCATTATTGGGAAAACTCAAAGAAGATCCAAATATTTCCAGAAAATGGGAAGTCAGTGGATTAGTGCTAGTGTCACTGGCATAGTTTTCTGTATTCACAGACTAATCCTCTGGGGACATGATTCAATGCCTTCCACAGCAGATGACATAATTGTAATTCATCAATATTCTGGAACTCAAAGGTGTTGTAATGACAACCATGAAACTGTTGTTGTAAACATCCATTTGTATAACTAGTGCTCTTTAGAGAGCAAAATCTGGTCAAATGTGACTCCAGACCACAGAAAATTTGCTTGACTCAGAAATAGCAAAGCAGCCCCTGTGGTTCAAGAACAATTTGTAATGGGTAATAAATATTGCCAAAACAGTTTTAAATGAAGTTCTGAAGAAGGATCACTGGACCCGAAACATTAATTCTGATTTCTCTCCACAGGTCTGCTGAGCTTTTCCAGTCATTTCTGTTTTTGATTTTGAATGAAGTTTTGTTGAGTTTCAAAAGAGAATTAGGTAATTATTTGAAAAGGAAAGAAATTGCAAACTTTCAGAGACAACATCAGGATTTAGGATTATTTTCTTTGTAGAAAATCATGAGACATGTGATTGACCAAATGGTGCCAATTTGTTGTTATGAAAATGTAGAGGTGTACTGTACCTTTAAGAGAGTGAAGGACTTAGAAAACACACAAAATGCTGGAGAATTTACAATGTAACATTTGCTCCAGTAGCTCGTCATACCTGGGTTTCCTGGAGACTAAAACAAATTCAAATTCGGCCAGTCAGTTTAAATTATGCCCCAAAATACCAATCTCCAATCAAATTTGAAATTAGTATTTTGACAATATTAATACCAATGAAATGATCTGATGTTTTGGGGTATAAAACCAAAACAGAATTGAACAGTTGGAGGAGAGCTGCCAGAAAAGTAACAAATATAGGCTGCCAGTGAGAACTCTCGGAGATGTACCTGTCCAGAGAAGGAGTTTGCACAGAGGGAAAAAAAAATCAACACCAACTTGGAGAGAGAAGCGACAGAGGAAGATATGAAGAGAAGATTCGACAATGGCTGCCTTTGAAATTTGAATTTTTTGGTAAATCGGGGGTCTTATCACACTAGTATTGGAGAGAGGAAGGTAAAAGGAGGTGTAAATAGTTGTTAATTAATTATTTTCTGTTAGACTTAAAAAAATAAAGTTGTTAATTTTTCCTTTAAATAGTGACTTTTGGGAATAATTCCCTGGCACTCAAATCTTGACAGAATACAGTATGCGCCAAATCATTTCCGCATTGCAGGTTTAAATTAGCGGGGCCGGGGTGGGGTTAACCCTACGTCAAAACAGTTTGAGGGCTTTTGTCTGAGATGTGAACTGGTTTAGACAGATTTGGATAGATTTGGGGGCATGAAAGAAATCCTAACAGATTTAAACTCTGATAGGTCAGTGTCCTAGATCTTTAAATAATGCGTAGATGAGACGATTTGTTTAATTTCAGCGACTTGTCGTTGATTAAATTAAAAGTGAGAGAAATGGCTCTGAAGTTTGCTAAAAGAGGTTCTGGGATTTGAAGATGATTCTCAAATTTGCCAAGAAAGTTTAGAAGGAAAGGAAAAAGGCCATACTTATTGGAATTATCAAAGAAGTTAGATTTGGGTTTCACCAAGGACAGAAGTAAAGCTGAAATTGTAATGGAATTACTTGAGTGTATCAGAGAAACAGACAAGTGCAGTAGAGGTAGAAAACTTAAATTGAAATTGAGGAAAATGGAGTTAGAAGATAAACAAAGGGAGAGAGAAAGAGAAGAGAGAGAAAGGAAAAAGAGAAGGAAGTTTCTTGGCTGAGCAAAGAGAGAGAGAGAAGAAAAGGAGAGAGAAAAAGAGATGAGAGAGAGGAAAAAGAAAGAGAGAGAAGGTTCTTAGCTGAGCAAAAGGAGAGATAATTTGAGCTTGAGAAGTTGCGACTTAGTGAGCGAAGTCAAGTTAATAGGATGGAGATTAAAAGAGAAGATAGTGATATATATATAAATATGTCAAAACTCTGCCATATTTTGATGAGAAAGATATTGAAGCCTTCTTTATTTCATTTGAAAAATTGGCTAGGCAGATAGAGTGGTCTGAGGATTTATGGGTAATGCTAGTTCAGACTAAAATGGTCAGCAAAGCTAGTGAGGTACTTGTTGTACAGTCAGATAAGGGGTCAAGAGATTATGAACAAGTTAAACAGGCTACTTTTAAGTGCTTATGAATTGGTACCAAAAGCATATAGACAGTGGTTCAGAAACATAAAGAAGGAACCAGGTCAGAATTATGCTGAGTTTGAAAGAATTAAACATAATCATTTTGATGGATGGGTGCGTGCTTTAAAATTAGATAGGACCTTGGAGGCTCTAAGAGAGACTATTCTGCTGGAGGAGTTTTAAAAATCACTTCCAGAGATGTTAAGAATTCAAGTGGAGGAACATAAAGTTCAGAAAGTGAGAAGGGCAACAGCATTAACAGATGAATACATGTTGGCGCATAAGACAAATTTCCAGCCAGAATTTCATCCTGTGAGGCATACATGTTGGAAGGGGGGATCCTACCAACAAAAGAATGAGTAGAGAACACTTGTAAGAATTTACCACATGTGAAAGAAGCCCAAGAGGCTGAAGGGAAGTGAAAGGCATCAGGCGTCTTCACTGTAATGGAGTGGGACACAGAAAACTAAAGTGCCAGTGGTTTCAGGAGGAAACTGGGAAAAAGTGTTTCCACTGTCAAAAAGTGACACTTAAAGTCACAGTGCTGGGCATTAAAGAAAGATGCTGTGGGAAAAGATGTGGTAAAAGAAGCTGAACCAGTGGCATTAGTGAAAGTAGTAAAGGAGATCCCAAGGAGAGCCGAGGAGCTGCAGGAGAGTGTACAGCCGAGGCAGGGGCTGGGTATGGAGCTAGTACCTGATCTCTACAAAGAATTCACCTCTGTGGGTGAAGTTTACTCAGAAAGAACAGGGGGAGAAGGACAAGAAGTTATAACTTTAAGAGATACAGGATGTAATCAGTCTCTTATGGTAAGAGATGAGCGAATATGCACTCTTTCTGATCTGTGACCCAAAGAGTGTGGTAATTTGTGGGATAATTGGACAGAAAATTAGCCCTCCCCTGTGTAAGATCAGGTGGGAGTTCCAATTCAAGACTGGGGGGAGTTACAGTGGGAGTGATTGACAGAGCATCAGCTCCAGGAATTCAGTTTGTTCTTGGGAATGATTTGGCAGGATCCAAGGTGGGAGTGACACCCCTTGTTGTGGAGAAGCCCAAGGAAGACCAAGAAACCGAGGAAATATCCTGGTATTTTCCCAGACTGTGTAGTAACCAGATCCCACTACCATAAATCACAGCATGAAGTGAAAAGTAAAGAGAAAGGTGAAGGAGTTGAGGTTCAGTTAGCAGATACCCTGTTTGATGTTATGGTGCAGCAAAAACCTGAACAGGTAGAGGGTCAGACAGAATTGTTTAGTCCTGAAAGGCTAAGAGAGTTGCAACAGCAAGACAAGACAATTAAAGATATATATGTGGATGCGTACTCCAAAAAGGAAGCCAAGAATATTCCGGAGGGTTATCATCGGAACGATAGAATTCTAAGATGGAAATGGAGACCATGGCAGGTTAGTGCAGAGGAGGAATGGGCAGAAGTGTATCAAATTGTATTGCCGGTAGCATACAGACAGGAGGTGTTACAGGTAGCACATGAACTACCTGTAGGAGGATAACTAGGGGAATGAAAGACTTAGGCTAAGATATAAAAATGTTTTTATTGGTCTGGAATGCATAAGGATGTGGTTAACTTTTGCCGCACATGTCATACATGCCAAATGGTAGGTATGCCACAGGCGGTAATGAAACCAGCGCCATTGTTGCCAATTCCTGCATTTGAAGAACTTTTCACGCGAGTTAATTGACTGTGTAGGTCCCTTTCGAGAGCTAAAGTGCGAACGAGTACTCGTTAACCATAATGGATGTTTCTACCAGATTTCTGGAGGCAATTCCATTACAGAGTTAAGGCAAAAAAAGATGGTAGAGGAGTCAATAGCTTTCTTCACACAATATGGACTATCCAGAGAGACTCAGTCGGACCAAGGGTCAAATTTTACTGCTCGGCTGTTTAAGGAGGTGTTTTAAAAAATTCTCAAGGTCAGGTTCGTAGGAGAGTAGTCTGACACAGAACAAACGACCAAGAGGCGAGTCTGCTAGAATATGGGCATTTTATTCCCCGCAGCGTCGCCACAACCAACGGGTCTGGCTTATACTCACTCTACATGTTACCGGAACTGGGAGCCGTCAGTTCTCGTAGAGCGGTTGCCAACAACCCACGCTCGGCGGTTAAACGTAACCCCGGAGCAGACTCACCGAACTGGAGACTTTTCCAGCTGATATACTCTTTTCCAGATATAAACATTCATGTGAACAGCAGAGCAAGGCTAAAAAACACATTCCATTCTGGTTACATACAGATAAGAAGATTCACACGGGGAGGTGTGTAATAAGATTCACACAGGACTAAGCAACACCTCCATTCCGGTTAGATTCACACATGTATTGGGACATAATTTTTAACCGTTTCACCACATTCCACTGCTTGGAATTTTACACCACAACAACGCAACTCTCTGAATTGTGAGCATACCTTCTGTTCAGTCTTCCTATCTATAATGTGAACACTCTGTTCACTATATTACTTTTGATAATGTGAACACTGTTTGCGTTCACAAAGTTAATATCTGTTATCTGAACACAGTCCCTGTTCACAATGCTACTCTCTCTAATCTGGACATAGTCTCTAATCACAATTCTGCATCAGCAACATCTACCTGTCCCCATGGGGCTGCTGAATCTCTGATTGGTTCAGCAACATTGGGAGGCTGTTCAATAGTTTCATGAATGCCAGGATGACCAATTAGGAGGCAGTCTCCAGGAAATTGATCTGCTGGTCTGGTTCCTGCCAAGTGGGGGCTCTGGACTTCTGTTTACTCCTGACATGGGAGTTAGGACATGTGCAGAAAAATGTATGCCAAAACTTTTACAAAACGGATAAAGCTAATCAAAGGCCTAACTCACTTCATGATGTGGATACGAGAGGCAAACAATAAATACTGTGATTCAGTGGTGGTGACATTTGCACATCAGCTGAAGCCAAGCAAATGGACAGATTTTCAGCATTATTGCATTTTCACTGTTTTCATTTTTTTCATGCAATCATTGTATATTATTCTAAGGCCTGAAGACATCATAATTTTTTAATAGAATAAAATCTCATTAATGTGATATTGCAAAGTACATTAATATTTTATACCTTTTATTAAGAGAACTTGTCATCCAATATCTCTGCTTAAAGGATTGGGACAACAAACAGAGTTTGACAGATTGACATATTATTCATAACTCCAGGCATCAGAGTCACAAGCAGGCATCCTGCTCCTCCATCTTCCCATCACTCTCTCCACTTCCCACTCTGCCAATGATACAACTTGCTAACATTTTTCAATCTAGACTTCTGAGATGTAGTAAATTTAGCATTACGATTAAATTATCATGAAGATATTCTGAAAAGGCTTTTTTCAGACAAAGAGCTAACAAGTATTCTAAATGATGAGAAATGGTCACCTTCTGTCTACTTTGCATCTAGTATTGTTTCATGTGCTGCTGAATTGAGTCTGCATCTCATACGGTGGGTTTGCTGTCACCGTCCCAATCAAGTATAGGGATCTGTAAGACTTACTTGGTAGAGATAGAAGAACACTTACTGGTCTAACTAGAAGAGGCTGATGTGCTGAGCAAGAAGTAGCATATTTCATGTTAGCAACTAGTTTCAGCTAACATTGTGCCATGACAAAGGATCATAACTCCAGCTTTCTCTCCAAGGATACCTAGACATGGACAAAGGTATTGGAGTGGCATTCAGGTTAAATAAATTCTTGAACTTGCCACTTCCTTGGCCAGGCTGAGGAGCAGACTCACAAAGAAATGCTTTAATATGCTCCCCCTTCCCACTGCATTAGGTGGTCAAAGACCTAAAGCCTGGGGCTGAAGTGCTAACAGCATTTCAGAAGCAATCCTATGAGAGAATGGAAAGGAGCTGTAGACTAACACACAATGGGGGTGGCATGGTGTGTTTTAAAAAATTCTCAAGGTCAAGGACCAGGCTCGCAGGAAAGTCGTCTGACACAGAACAAACAGCCAAGAGGCGAGTCTGCTAGAATATAAGTGTTTTATTCCCCGCAGCGTCGCCACAACCAGGTCTCGTACTTACAACGGGTCTGGTTTATACTCACTCTACGTGTTACCGGAACTGGGAGCCGTCAGTTCTCGTAGAGCGGTTGCCAACAACCCACGCTCGGCGGTTAAACGTAACCCCGGAGCAGACTCCCGGGTCTGGCTTATACTCACTCTACATGTTACCGGAACTGGGAGCCGTCATTTCTCGTAGAGCGGTTGCCAACAACCCACGCTCGGCGGTTAGACGTAACCCCGGAGCAGACTCCCGGGTCTGGCTTATACTCACTCTACATGTTACCGGAGCTGGGAGCCGTCAGTTCTCGTAGGGTGGTTGCCAACAACCCACGCTCGGCGGTTAAACGTAACCCCGGAGCAGACTCCCGGGTCTGGCTTATACTCACTCTACATGTTACCGGAACTGGGAGCCGTCAGTTCTCGTAGAGCGGTTGCCAACAACCCACGCTCGGCGGTTAAACGTAACCCCGGAGCAGACTCACCGAACTGGAGACTTTTCCAGCTGATATACTCTTTTCCAGATATAAACATTCATGTGAACAGCAGAGCAAGGCTAAAAAACACATTCCATTCTGGTTACATACAGATAAGAAGATTCACACGGGGAGGTGTGTAATAAGATTCACACGGGACTAAGCAACACCTCCATTCCGGTTAGATTCACACATGTATTGGGACATAATGTTTAACCGTTTCACCACAGGAGGTTATGGATAGCTTAGGTATACAGCACTTTAAATCCAGTGAGTATCATCTTGAATCCCAGGAAGCTTTAGAAAGGTGGCACCATACCTTGAAGACTAAATTGAGAGCTTACTGTCAGGATTACCTGAATGATTGGGATAAATGTATCCTATTCACAATGTTTGCCATTGGAAATACCCCAAACAAATCTAGTCAGTTTACACCCTTCGAGTTAATATTTGGGTATGAAGTGAGGGGCCCTTTGAAAATAAGTAAAGAAAAAATTGACAGGACCAAAATTGTATCAGTGGTGAGGGAGAGATTAAATTGAGTAGGTGAGTTAACTAAGCAGCACCTAATGAAGGCACAGTATAGAATGAAACAGGTGGCAGATAAAATCTCAGAGACAAGGACATTTTCCCGAGGGGATGATGTGTTAGTACTGTAATCAGTGATTGGAGATCCCTTCAAAGTTAGGTTTAGTGGTCCCTATCAAATTGAGGAAAAGTTGAGTCAGGTAACTATCTAGTAAAGATGTCCGAGAAAAAAATGATATCGGGTATGTCATGTGAACATGGTGAAGCTGTATTATACTAGAGAGAAAGAACTGGAGAAATAGGTGTTAATTACTGCCCCGCATAGTGAGAAATCCAATCCAGATGATGTGGATTTTGATGTGTCTCAAAACTGATTTAAAAATGAAGAAGTCCTTGAGGAGTGGGATAGGTTAGTAGCCTCTATTCCTGATGAAGGGCTTTTGCCCGAAACATCGATTTTCCTGCTCCTCGGATGCCACCTGACCTGCTGTGCTTTTTCAGCACCACTCTGATCTAAACTCTGGTTTCCAGTATCTGCAGTCCTCACTTTTGCCTAGGTTAGTAAGCTATCTGTCTCTTGAGCATAGAAAACAGTTGAAAGATTTATTACTGCAGTATAAGGACATATGTAAGAATCAGTTGGAGAGCGCTAATGCTATTGTACATGAAGTAGACGTAGGGAATACTGCTCTGATAAAACAACACTCCTATCAGTTTAATCCTTTCAAAGCCAGACACAGATCCAAAAGGGAATGAAGGCCATGCTCGACGAGGACATAATCAAACCAAGCCACAGCGATGGAGTTCACCAAACATGTTTTTCCCAAATCAGATGGGACTCAACAATTCTGCGTGGATTATTGGAGGGTGAATGCCGTTACAAATTTGAACTCATATCCAGTTCCAAAATTGGAGGATTATATTGAGAAAGGACAAGCCAGTTACATCACTAAGTTGGACTTACAGCGTGGTTACTGGCAAGTAACTTGATCAGAGACAGTAAAAGCAATTTCTGCATTTGTTACTCCAAATGGGCTATATCAATTTAAATTGATGCCCTTTTGAATGAAGAATATACCCGCCACATTCCAAAGATTCATGAACAGAGTTGTGGCTGCGTTAACAAACTGTGCAGTCTATTTGGATGATGTTGTGATTTTTAGTAAGTCCTGGAAAGACTAAATGGTACAGTTAGCAGAGCTCTTTGAGTGACTACGAGACGCAAAACTGGTGATAAACTTAAATAAAACTGAATTCGCAAAAGCAGAGATAACATTCTTGAGACATAACATCGGTCATGGAAGGTTGGCCCCATGGAATGCAAAGACAAAAGCCATCAAAAAACTCCCACAACCAAGAAACTCAACATCTGCTAGAGGAAATATTCCATAATCGAAAAGGATCTATTAAGTTTGATACCAGCCTTACAACATTTTAATGTGTATGTCATGAACAATGTGTTGGAGACGGTTGTGTACACGGATCACAATCTTAGAACACTTTAAAGACAAGAATATGAGACTATTTTGTTGGAGTCTTATGTTACATAGTTTTAATTTAAAAATCGTACATGTAGCAGGTTGTA
This sequence comes from Chiloscyllium plagiosum, assembly GCF_004010195.1. NCBI lineage: Eukaryota > Metazoa > Chordata > Chondrichthyes > Orectolobiformes > Hemiscylliidae > Chiloscyllium > Chiloscyllium plagiosum. The sequence goes on from NC_057726.1 coordinate 8,638,246, forward strand.
AGAATGTAATCGCAGCTGCGCTATCACGGATTTAACCGATAAAGTACGTATAAAGTTTGAGAGAAGATTTGTAGCTCGGGTGCTTGTTGCTGTGGTTCTGTTCGCCGAGCTGGAAGCGGGAGCGGCAGGGACAGGCCACTATAAATGCCGGAGGAAACACCACAGAAGCGCTTCACAGGAGGCTCCCAAGCACTGAGGATGTCACCTAGACAGGGGACGAAACGTTTGCAACAAAAACTTGCAGCTCAGCGAACAGAACCACAGCAAAGTATGTATAAGATGCATTGACCCAATGTCATATATATGGGAATAAGTTAAGGTGAACTTAGATTCAAGCTTTCTGTATGATATGGTAAGGCGTTTAAAGAATCAAAAAAAAGGAAGCCATCTTTTCATTATGTTGGTTCATTTTTTCTAAAGGGGGTGGGTGTTATGCAGGTGTAGAGGTGTACTGTACTTTTAAGAGAGTGAAGGAATTAGCAAGCACACAGAGTGCTGGATAATTTACAACATGACATTTGGTTCAGCAGCTAGCAGTACCTGGGTTGCCTGGAAACAAGAACAAATTCAAATTGGGCCAATCGGTTTAAATTGTGCCCCAAGACAACAAATCCCAATCAAGTTTGAATTTAGTATTTTGACGATCTCAACACCAATGATACGATCCGATGCTTTGGGGTATAAAATCGAGAACAAAAATGAACAGTTTGGAGGAGAACTGCCAAAAGACCAACAAATGTAGGCTGCTAGTGAGAGTTCTGTGAGAGGTAGCTGTCCAGAGAAGGAGTTTGCACAGAGGAAAAAAACATCGACACTGATCTGGATAGTAAATCTACAGAGGAAGATACAAAGAGAAGATTCAATAGTTGGCTGATTTTGAAATTTGTATTTTTCAGTAAACCTTTATCGGGGGTTCTATTGGACTAGCATTGTAGAGAGGAAGGTAAAAGATAGGTTACAAAAAGGACTTCAAAAAATAAGGTTGTTACTTTTTATTTCAAGTCGTGATTTTTCAGAAAAGTTCCTTGCCTTTTGAATTTTAACAAATTACAGCACGGGTGAAATCATTTCTGTGTTGCAGGTTTAACTTAGCAGGGGGAAGGGGGTGGGGGTGGGGGTTTACCCTGTGTTGTAACGTTGCGCTGCAACTATTTGATGATGGATGTGTGAGAACCTAGTTAACATCCAAAAAGAATGTTGAAAACAACTTTAAGTCTATGCAAATTCCAATAGAGGGGATAAAATAAATCAAAGTAATATTGTTCAGGACAGGAGATTCTAAAACCTGGAACAAGAAAGATAGGTCTTCTTAAAACAAAAACAGAACCAAGATTCATAAGTCAAAGCCTGTTGTACTAGGAATGATGTGGAAGTTCAATAAAATTTTTAGACCACCACTACACCACTGTGAAAGATGCCTACCGCTCCATCCCCCGCTTTTATTTCGGGAACTCCGATCACAATGCCGTGTTTCTTCTCCTCGCTTACAGGCAAAAGCTCAAGCAGGAGACCCGCTCGCGAATACAGGCCCAGTGCTGGTCAGAGGAGGCAGAGGATCAACTCTGGTGCTGTCTGGAATCGTCTGATTGGGCCGTGTTCAAACAGGCCGCAGGTCCCTTGGACGAGTACGCCACCACCGTCACAGACTTTATCAGCAAGTGTGCGGAGGACTTCCAAGGAAGTCAATCTGGGTGTTCCCCAACAGAAAACGCTGGATGAATCAGGACATACAGAAACTGCTAAAAACCAGGTATGAGGCCTTCAAATCCTGATGAACCTATCCCAACAGTCACTGCATCAGAGATCAGATCAGTTTTCCTTCGTGCTAATCCAAGGGAAGTGAAGAGACCAGACGGAGTACCAGGCCGTGCACTCAGAGCACGCGCAGATCAACTGGCAGAGGTCTTCTCGGACATCTTCAACTCTCCCTGCAGCAGACCTCTGTCCCTGCCTGTTCCAAGAGGGCCAACATCATCCCTGTGCCTAAGAAGGCTCATGCAGCATGTCTCAATGACTACTGCCCCCCCGGCCCTAGCCTCAGTGGTCATGAAGTGCTTTGAAAGGCTGGTCATGGCGTTAATCAACTCCAGCCTCCCTACTACGCTTGAGCCACTCCAATTTGCCTAATAGGCCAACAGGTGCCATATCACTTGCCCTTCACTCCTCCATAGAACATCTTGACATCAAGAACAGCTACGTAAGAATCCTACTCATTGACTACAGTTCAGCCTTCAACACTGTTATCCCCTCGAGACTGATTATTAAATTTAGGGATGAAGCCCCACTCTCTGCAACTGGATTCACAGTTTCCTGACCCACAGGCCACAATCAGTGAAGATTGGGGACAATATTTCATCCTCACTAACACTGAACACTGGAGTCCCCCAGGGGTACATACTCAACACCCTACTGTACTCACTGTATACCCATGACTGCATAGTCAAATACCAGACTAATGCCATTTACAAATTCCCTGATGACACCACCATAGTCAGTCGAATTTCAGACAGTGACGAAACAGACTACAAACGGGAGGTGGAAGACTGGAAAAATGATGCACTGAGAACTACATAGCTCTCAATGCCGGCAAAACCAAGGAACTCAATATTGACTTTTGGCGGGATGTTACACATGCCCCCCTACACATTAACAGCACAGGAGTGGAACGAGTGGAGAGTGTCAAGCTCCTGGGAGTGCTCATCCACAACCAGCTTTCTTGTGCTTTTCATGTGGACGCACTGGTTACAAAGACCCAACAACATCTCTTCTTCCTCAGGCAGCTGAGGAAATTTGGTATGATGGTGAATACCCTTGCCAACTTTTATAGGTGCGCCATTGAGAGCCTTCTGTCTGGATGTGTCACTACCTGGTATGGCAACTGTATCATTCAAGATTGGAGATGGTTACAGAGAGTGGTGAACTCAGCCTGGACAACACAAAGGCCAACCTCCCATTTGTAGAATCCATCTACCAGGCCCGCTGTCAAGGAAAGATCTCCAGCATTCTCAAAGGTCCATCCCACTCTAGCAATGTTTTTCTGCAACCTCTACCATTAGGGATAAGCCTGAACACATGCACCAGCCAGTTCCATAACAGTTTCTAACCCCACCCCATTAGAATACTGAATGGACTCACAAACTCTTAACATTCGACTGTACCTGTGTTTTTGTTTTTGCCACTATTTACCTGTTATTTACTTATCCATGCTACTTAACTCTGTGATCTGCCTGTATTGCTTGCAAGACAAAGCTTTTCACTAGGCCTCGGTACACGTGACAATAAATTCAATTCAATTCAATTCAATTCAAAATCAGACAAAATGTATTATTTTGCATCTGGTCGCTTGACCAGATCCTGTCAGGTGTTGATTTGTTTTGCAAGTGTTTGATGGATTTCGACTTTATTGAGCATTGAGTGTCCTTGTGGTGGAATGAATTGTTTGACACAAAAACAATGCTCAAAGTTTCCCTTGCTTCATCCCTTACCGACTTGTTTCGATTTACTTTTCTGTTTCAACAGCAATTACATTTCTAAAAACTAACATTAAACATGTTTATTTCTTTCAAATATATTAATGAATCTGCAAGATTTCTCCTGGATGACACAATAGCTGCCAAGTAGCAAGCTTCATGTTATAATCTTACGCCTCTCACTTCTATCACTGTCCTTCCTCACTTACAGATTGTAACCCCTACCCCCAGTTAGAGGCAACATGATGTGTTTTTCTGTACATTAGCTCACATAACATATACAACAGAGACTCAACTTTATATTGAGACAGATATCTACAAGTTTATTAACACTAATGTGACATCTCAGACTCACCTGTACATTCTGATGTTTATGTACGCATACACAAAAATATTGTGTATATTTCAGACATGTTATGACACACCTCTGTGTCAGATGGGACCTAAGGCTGGACTTTCTGGCCCAGAAGCAGGGATACCAGCGCTCTATAACTACTTAAATTATAAACATTTTGCATGCAAATATTGACCGGTTGATTAAGAAACTCACAAGATGACTGTTGGTCTATCTAACTGCCTGTTGCCTGGCTTAATGGTCAGAGTAAGTTGGAAACTTTCTGAGCTACAGTGTCACATGTCATGGCAAAATCTAGCTGTCATAATTATAAAATGCTTTCCTGAGAATTTTGAAATATTGCAACAGGAGAAGGGAAGGTTGGCTGTATCTAAAACTTATGTACCTTTTTAAAAAATAGATTATAGTTTGAGGTAATTTCCTGATGTCTTGTATTAACTTGCAATATCCTTAGAAAAGTCTGTTGACCATATTTTTGATTGATTCATTCACAGGATGCAGGCAGCATTCACAAACTTGACATCCCATTTTCGCCAGACATAGTGTTGGTGAGCTACCTGCCAGAATACTGCCTGTTGTGTCAATACACCCACATTGCTAACTGTGGGGGAGATTCAGGATTTTGACCAAGTTACAGTGAAGGAAAAATGATTTTAGTTCCAAGTCAGGAGATTGATAACTTGAAAGCCAAAAATCCAATTATGGTGTTTGTGTGTATCTGCTACCCCTGCCATTATTGTTGGTGTATGTTATGGGTTTGGGAGGTGCTGAGCATCAGCAGTGTACCTTGTAGATGGTGCATACTGCTGCCACGTGTGGCAGTGTTGGAGGGAGTAAACATTGAGGGTGGTAGTTGAAGTTCAATATAACTGGATCTCTTTGTGAAGCTTCAAGATCCATCTGAGCAGACAATTTTTAATTCCATCCAAAATGTATTGCCTCTGATGATTTTTCACAACTATATTAAGGCACGATTTGGAGATGCTGGTGTTGAACTGGGGTGTACAAAGTTAAAAATCACACAACACCAGGGTATAGTCCAACAGGTTTAATTGGAAGCACACTCGCTTTCGGAGCATCATTCTGAAAGCTAGTGTGCTTCTAATTAAACCTGTTGGACTATACCCTGGTGTTGTGTGATTTTTAACTATATTAAGGCATTAATCTATTTTTAGATTAGATTACTTACAGTGTGGAAACAGGCCCTTCAGCCCAACAAGTCCACACCGTCCCGCCGAAGCGCAACCTACCCATACCCCTACCTTTACCCCTTACCTAACACTACGGGCAATTTAGCATGGCCAATTCACCTGACCTGCACATTTTTGGACTGTGGGAGGAAACCGGAGCACCCAGAGGAAACCCAGCAGACACGGGGAGAATGTGCAAACTCCACACAGTCAGTCGCCTGAGGCGGGAATTGAACCCGGGTCTCTGGTGCTGTGAGGCAGTAGTGCTAACCACTGTGTCACCGTGCCGCCCACTATTTTGTTGAGGTAAGTTCTCCTGTGAGGATTGGACTCACAACTCTCAGACGTAAACAGTTCTGTTTTATTGACCAGGTTATGTAACATTTCTCAATGTCAGTGGCTGACAACATAATTCATCTGTTGATTCATGTGAGAAAGTAATGAGAGAAGTAAGGGCTGGTTGTTGGGTGTTTCAGAGGTATTGGTGGAAGGGATGGAGACGCACTTCAAAATGATTTTAAATCACCGTGCAAAGACCATAAGACACAGGTACAGAATTAGGATATTCGGCCTATCCAGTCTGAATTTCATTGGAATTTCATTTCAGTTTAATTTTGAAGACAAGCAGGCAGATTTTGTGACCATGTTTCATGCCTTTCTGAGGACTTTGATGTTTTCTTCCTGTCAAGTATAAACTTGTCAAGATCTGAATTAGCTATTTTAAAATTGTGCATTTACAGTTGTGTCAAGCAATATTCAGATTTGAAAAGAAATCATAAAAGGACTTATATGTGCTATTGCCTGCCTTCACTGTGACAAGGTAATCTCTCCTAGCACTCTGGGTAGGTATTTAATTGGGTTTTTCTCTGTTAATCTTCTGCTTCCACTATGATCACCTGTAATTGTCCATGTTTACTCCATCTCTAAGGATTACTGGTAATGAATCCCCTGCCAATTATTTTTAATTTGGTGTGTCCTCTGGTATCTTGTGGAATGTACAAAAAAATAGATTAAGGCTTTACATCAAGTTGCAATCACAGAAAGAGCTTGATGGCTGTGTCCTCCAATTGTAATGGACCAGACTAAATCCCCTCAAAATATATTAAGAAGCTAACCTAGACCCTAATTTTTTTTTTCATTTTTGTACAGTAAGGGTAAGGCTTTGCATTCAAGATACAATTTAATTGGCCAAACTATTCAGCTTTAGCAAAACAAACTTTATTTTTACACTAAAGTTAAAATACAGACAAGATAAAAATAAAAGAATTGGCTGAACAGTAACTCAACTGCATTAATATTATATATATGTCAACTACTACTAATTAACTGTTCCAATGTAGTAACATCCCATAAACACACCTTTGGCAAAGACAAATTCAGGAAAATAGATTGTCTTACATGTAATTCTAGAAACAGGAAGAGAACCCCAGCTTTTAGCTGTAACAGAGAAAGGAATAAAAGATTCCACATCCAGCTTCAAGACCACAGCAACTGTTGAAAGCTAAATCTAAAAATCCTGGTTCTGTGGGAGCTTGACCCCACCCATTCAGGCTGCTTCTATTTTTCCAGCTTCTAAAAAAACCCCAGACCTCACAAGCTGTTTACTTTAATGGCTTTGAGCAGACTGCTCAACATCTCTGCCTCAACCTTTCTTCCCAAAGAAGGACAGGATAAAATACATCTCTTCAACCCATAGTGTCATCACACATTGTTCCAAATTGTTACCTTTAGAATGAGACAATAGCCAACATCTCAGATCGGTAGCACTAGTCAAAAAAGAGCAGGGGAATTAATAACTGTGACCTGTTCACAATGTATCCTTCTATTCAGAGGATATCATGGCCTAGTGTTATTGTCATTGGCTTGTAATCCAGAACACCCAGGCGAATGTGATGGTTCAAAATCTACTGAGGGAAATGATGAATTTTGAAATTAATAAAACCCTGGAATTATTTAGTCTAATGATAGCAATACGAATTGTTAGTAAGGCCTCATTTGGTTCACTAATATCCTTCTAAAGGGGAAATCTTCCATTCTTACCCCGATGTGTTACTCCAAACTCACTTCTCATTACTATTAAAAATGGACAATTAATGTTGGCCTGGCCATATTCTATGAACAAAAGAAATGAGGTCAGAAGTCAAACGACACTAGGTTCGAGTCCAACAGGTACACAATACTTGAAATTGGACGCTTTCGGAGCACTGCCTTTTCGTCAGGTGAATGTACTTTGGAGCCATGCTCCGGAAGCTTATGATTTCAAATAATCCCATTGGACTATAACCTGGTGTCATGTGACTTCTGAGCTTGTCCACCCCAATCCAACACCAACACCTCCACAACAAAAGGAAATAGTACTAGTAACAAAAGTTTCTGCTGTGCTCTGCAAGAGTACCTTTCATTTCCGTAAAACCTATAATATAGTAAAACATATCAAAACTCTCCACTGTGTTTACTTTTGCTCTGGAATTGCTTTTCCAAATCTCACCGCCTCTGTCTATCTATTTCTCATTCTCTCCTCCATTAAGATTGTCTTTTCAATCAACCTCTTTGAACAATTCTCAGCCACCTGACATCATATCATTTTACCGTGAATTGGTGCCAAATTTTGTTGAAGAACACCCCTTGAGAGGAGTATAAGGTCATCTTACTGTGTTAAAGATGCTATGCAAATGTCATTGTTGTTTGTTGTTGTATTGTAATTGACATCAGCACACCAAGAATATGAAGCTAACATTTCAACCAAGGTTTCTCACTCTGCTATATTGGGTATGCTCGACAACCAACTGCAAAATGTAGCGGGAATCCAAAACAAAGGATGGGACAGGATTAAAATGTCTGTTGACTGCATTCTGTATTATTAATTCATCAGCAAATCCTTGATATTATTCTCTCTGTAACAGACTTGTTTTTTTTTTGATGTCGCATATTCCCATTTGATACGGAAATGAATGTCAAATAAAGGTTGCATTGCTGCAGATGGTGCGAACACTTTCAGTCCTGATTGTCCCCTGTGGGACTCTTTATCCTGTCCACTGCAGTTCAGATGCTCTTGGCTAGATCTGGAAGTCCTCCACACATCTGTAGATTGACAGTTACCGACAGGGCTAGTGGGTACGGATTAAGCCATTATTTGCTTGAAGCATTCCCACTGGGAATGCCTGGAGGTTGACTTCAAGTTAAAATTGCATCTTCACATTAGGTGAACCATTCACGCTAACTACAGAGGACTACTCAATGTCATAATGCAAGGATAGCTGCCTTAAACTATATCATGATTACACCATTCTCCAGGCATAAAAGTCATCCAGAAGCCAGTCACTTTATTCCTTGGCTTAACTTGAATCTGAAGGCTGACATAAGTTGTCCCTATTTCTGTTCAAAGAATAGCTACACACCTTGTACTTCTCATCTGTATAAAGAGAGCAAGGGATTTTTTTTTGTCTGTTGAACTTGTAATGGAATAAAAAGGAAGGGACTGCCAAAAGACAAAAAAAAAACTCTGTTCTATGTAGTGCCTGCAGCATTTCTGAACACAGAAACATTATTTCCAGTTTGTGAAAGCTTAGTTATTCACTTGGTTTATCTCAAAGAAGATGCACATTGACAATAATCCAAGATGGTGGAACGGGTAAGTTATACTTGAGATCCCTTACCCAGAAATTGAAGCTATTGAACCACCAGTCTCCTTCTGCAAGCAGAGAATTTATTTTGTAAGAAAAATGTAAGAAAATTATGCAGAGAATAGATACAGTAGACAGGAAGAAACAGTTCCCCTTGATGGTGGGATCAATGACTGGAATAATAGATTTAAGGCAAAAGGCAGAAGATTTCGAGTAGAGGTGAGGGAAAATCTTTTCTCCCAGAGGTTGGTGGGAATCTGGAACTCGCTGCCTGCAAGAGTGGTAGAGGCAGAAACCCTCATAACAATTAAAATGTATTTACATGTGCACTTGCAATACCAAGGCACACAAAGTTATGGGCCAGGAGCTGGAATGTGAGATTAGAATAGATGGTTTTTGACCATTGCAGATGCAATGGGCCAAAGGGCCTTTTCCTATGTCATGGATCTCTATTGCTCTGTGACTCTGAGAAATGATTTACTTTACCTGGCACTGTTTCTTTGTCCTGGTGCCTGTGCTGAGTTTACCAATCTTAACCCAGATTCAGGGGGTTTTCAATAAGAGGAGCAAATAGTTGATTTAAAGATGTCGAAGAGTGGAATTGTAGGAGAGTACCGATCAGAGGTCTATCTTTAACTGAAAAAGAAAGGAAACCTTACATTTTCATAATGTCAATACATTCCCAAAAATGGATATTTCCATATTTTTTTAAAGTTACTCACTTTTATGATGCAGGAAACATTTGCGCACAACAAGCTACACCAGCAGCTTGAGGGTTTGGTGGCACAGTAGGATTGTCACTGGAATAATAATCCAGAAGACCATCTGAAAGAAATGGTTTTCAACCCTACTATGGCAGTTGGTTCAACTTCTTTCAACTAGTAAATTGGGAATTGTCAATCATTTGTTTTAGTAACGGTGACCCTGGTTTACTAATGCCTTTTTGGGAAGGAAATCCATCCTGCCTCTCCTCCAACCTCATTTACTGTATCTGGTGCTCCCAATGTAGTCTTCTCTACATGAGTGAGACCAAGCATAAACTAAGGGGACATTTCGCTGAGCATCTCAGCCGGGCCCACAGGGGCCGATCTGACTTCCCAGTCACCACCCACTTCAATTCCTCTTCCCACTCCCTTTCTGACATGTCCATCTTTGGCCTCCTCCATTGCCACAGTGAATCAGACCACAAATTGGAGGAACAGCACCTCATCTTCTGCCTGGGCAGTCTACAGCTCGGAGGACCCAATATTGAGCTCTTCAATTTCAAATAACTTCCCTTCTCATCCACTGACTCACTTCCCAACTCCTCCTCTTTCCTTGCATTCTTCTGATCAACCCTTCCTTCCAGCTAACAATCAGATTCATTCCTCCCAGTGACCAATCAGGCTGTACCCTCTACCTGAGTTCACCTATCCCTACATCAACCCACCATTCCTCTCCCCCAAACCACCCCTCATCCCGCTTTATCTGCAGTTCCCCTTACTCGCACCCCAGTCCTGAAGAGGGGTTACACCTGAAAGATTGACTTCTCCACCTCCTGATGCTGTCTGACTTGCTATATTCTTCCAGCCTCCTGCTTGTCATCCTTGCCTGGTCTGGCCTACATGTGACTCCAGCCCCACAGTAATGCTGTTTACAATTGACTGCCTCTGAAATGACCAAGAAAGCCACTCAATTCAAGGACAATTAGAGATAAATAATTAATATTGGCCTTGCCAGCAACATCCACGTACTGTGAAGGACTTTGTTTTGAATGATTCAACTGGATACTTGGTTTTAGTAACGTGGCTGAGCGATAAATAGTGGCTCAGGACACTAAAAAGAACTATTTTTGCTCTTCATTGAAATATTGAACTGGGAATCAATCACATCTACCTGAGAGGCAAATCAAGAGTCTGAGTTAATTGTCTCATCCAAAAGACAGTATTCCCTCGGTACTGCACCAAGAGCAATTTTGTGCTCTAACTTTCCAAGGTAACGAATTCTCAATGGTTTGAATCAAGAAAGGATGGTGTACCACTGAGCTGCAGCCAATGATGTGGAATATGTCACCTCATTGCTGTCTGGAAATCAGGGGCTGACAATATTCAAACTCACGTGTTCAGAAAACTTCTTAATTCACAGTCAAACCCTTTAGATACCTCAGGGTGTCTGGTCTGCTCTTCATTGACAAACAATAGCTCAGATATTGGAGGCTAGGTGTTTAAGACTAACTGGGATTTGCAAAACTCAAAACTAATCAGGCTCTTGTCACACAGTGATAATGTCTCTACCTCTAGACAAGGAAACCTGGGTTCAAATCCTACCTACTTCCATAGGTGTGTAACCACATCTCTGTAATAGCTTGAATAGACAATATAGTAGAATCATAGAATCCCTACAGTGTGGAAGCCGATCATTCAGCCCATTGAGTTCACACTGGCCTTCTGAAGAGCAGCCCACCCACGCCCACCTCTATCCCTGTAACCCTGCACATCCCTGACCACTATGGACAATTTAGTACGGTCAATCCACTCTAACTCTGGAGGAAACCAGAGCACCCGGAGGAAACACAAGGTGACTCAGTGAGAATGTGCAAACTCCACACAGCCAGTCACCCCAGGGTGAAATTGACCCAAGTTCCTGGTGCTGTGAAGCACAGTGCTAACCACTGAGCCACTGGAAAGCCCTAAAAGTGAAAAAAAAATTGTTCAATAATATCCTGTAAATAAAAAATTGAACTTCCAGTAACTGACTGAAAGAATAGCATGTCAAGATTTTACATTTTGTTTAAAACTTTAACTGTTCCAATGTGACTATATGTCCTGAAATTAGAAAAGGGAATAAGTAAATGGGCAAGCATTATGCATTGCTTTTCAAAATCACGTTCCAGGAATAATTGAAGGATATCCCCTAATTGCTACCAATACATGAAATAACATTTATCTCAAGGTTTTATCATTGGTAATCAGGAAAATGATAATGACACGAAGCACATTTTCTCCATTTTGCACTTTATATTTTAATCTGATAAACTATGCTGTGTATTTCGTGATTCCATAGAACAGACAACATACAGCATTATAGCACAGTGCAGGTCCTTTGGCCCTTGATGTTGCACCACCCCGTGAAACCAATCTGAAGCTCATCTAACTTACACTATTCCATTATCATCCATATGTCTATCCAATGACCTTTTAAATGTCCCTAAATTTGGCGACTCTACTCCTGTTGCAGGCAGGGCGTTCCACGCCCCTACTACTCTCTGAGTAAAGAAACCGCCTTTGACATCTGTCCTATATCGATCACCTCTCAGGTTAAAGCTATATCTCCTTGTGCTAGCCATCACCATCTGAGGAAAAAAGCTCTCACTGTTCACCCTATCTAACCCTCTGATCATTTTGCATGTCTCTATTAAGTCATCTCTTAATCTTCTTCTCTCAGAGGAAAACAGCCTCAAGTACCTCAGCCTTTCTTCATAAGACCTTTCCTCCATACCAAGCAATATCCTGGTAAATCTCCTCTGCACCCTTTCCAAAGCTTCCACATCTTTCCTATAATACAATGACAAGAATTGTGCACAATACTCCAAGTGCAGCCGCAACAGAGTTTTATACAGCTGCAACATGACCTCATGGCTCCAAAACACAATCCCTCTACCAATGAAAGCTAAAACACCGTATGCCTTCCTAACAACCCTATCAACATGGGCAGCAATTTCAAGGATCTGTATACATGGACACAGAGATCTCTCTGCTCCTCCACGTACCAAGATTCTGACCATTAGCCCAGTAAACTACAGTTCCCTCACTCAACCACTTCATCCGTGCCTGACAAGCACATACTTACCATGTATGTTGCATACTAATAGGTCTTCAGATTTTATTCTATAGCCCAGAGGTTTGAAACTACATCAACAACTGCACTCAAGTCTGAGCTGCTGCTTCAATGAATATAGAATAGCATGCATGGTTTGATTTATTGCAGTTGTCTTTAGTGTGGTATATTTTTTAATGCTTTCCTTGTGGTCGATTTTAATTTGAAATTATTAATGAAGTTCGAGCATCAGGACAGCTACTTAAGGCTAATAATGTACCTTATGAGCCGTAGCTCATTGGCTTAGTGTGAGGAATTTCATTGTGGGAGTTTCAGATGCTCACAGGCTTGTTTTCTTTGTCGAAATCCAGATCTCAGTCACTTCACCTGGGAAGGCACTGGGCAATGGAAAGTTAACCTCTTCTGATCTAGAGTTCGAACAGGAATCTAATCGGTAGTTAAAGAAAACAGCAAATAAGCCCAAAATGAGAGAAAGTGATTTTATATCTTGTTAAACAGTAAGTTGTTGCTATCAGGAATGCATTATTTGACAAGGTGATGGAATAATCATTTTCAGAAGAAAATTGGATAAATGCTTGAAGGGAAATAAATTGCAGTGTTATGATCTTTGTAAAGACTTATAACCTGTAACGAAAAAATTGAACTTCCAGTTGCTGGCTGAAAGAATGGCATGTCAAGATTTTACATTTTCTAAAACGCTAACTGTTCCAAAATAACTAAAAGTTACGATTGATTCAATGTCATTTTTTTGTGGGCAACTTATACTTTGAACAATGGAAATGAACAGTCACTTGGCACAGATTGCTTCCCACAGAAATGCAGCTTTAATCGCAAAGATTTTCATATTTTGCTCCTAACCTCCATTGGGTTTCCGTACTTTACTTTCACAGGCAGGCAGCACCCAGAACTGTCTCTCACTGTGAACATTATGCAACAGATCCTTCCATCAACTCCAACCTTGCTAGGTCTTCCAGCATCCTTTAACTCATCAAGAACTCAGTCTTAAAGTTGAGCATAAATGTTCAGTCACATCCTGCATGGCAAATAATTCAGGTGACATTTTATCTGCTTAAATTGCAGAACTGGCTGATATCCTGTCTCCCGAATTCTTACATTGTATTAGTCCACACAACAAACTGCTTTCCCTATTTCTCTATGATATGCTTGAATGTAAAGGGAAGCCTGTAAATTGATCTCAAAATTGCTCCCTTACCGTCTACCCCAAGGCAATGGAAAACACATTAGATTTGTATCTAAATAACAATATCAGTTAATTATCTTTGGTCCAATGCACCAACACCCTTTTACCTGAAAAGTAACAGGATTATCTATGAAGATGGGGGTGGGGGAGGTCCTTTTTGAAGGCACTCAGTATCTGATCAGGAGCAATAGGAAAGGTGGGAACCACTTTGTAGTTCCACTGCCACTGATGTCAACCTCCCTCATCTTACAACTCCCAAATGCCATACAGCGATACATGCAACCAACTGCACTTTGAGCTCTCCTTAATCTGAGACTTCAGCTGGGTATGTTACTGCCTGGTTGTGCTGATGAGGACAGAAAAACTGCCAATCTTTGGGAGAGGTTTTTGATTTCGGGGAAAGAGCCCTATTGGCCTGGTTGAGTAATACAAGATACAGCAGATCTATCCATAAGTGAAATGAGGGTCCTTCAAATTCTCCAGCTGGTGTCTGAGACACATATCATCTCCATGTAATGCCATCCAGTATTACCTTTTGCACTCTGTCAAAGTATCATATCAAAAGCTTCACTACTTTAAGCACTTTATAGGTGGCATAGTGGTAATGTCATTGTACTAATTATCTTTAATGTTTGGGAACATGGGTTCAAATCTCATCATAGAGATTGATGAAGCTTCAATACAACCAATATCAATAGCAATGTTGGTTTTGCTTGGGGAAAAAATAATCTGGTTCCTTTTGACACAGAGGTCAGCCAACTTGGCTGGTCTATCCTACATATAGCTCCAGATCCTCAGTAATGCTCTGAAATGACCCCTGAAATGGCAGCTCACTCAGTTCAAGGGCACTTAGGGATGGGCAACAAAGGTTGACTTTATGGTTGATAGCCAAATCTGATGAAGGAATAAATCTGGGGGAAAGTGAGGACTGTAGATGCTGGAGATTAGAGTCAAGATTAGAGTGGTGCTGGAAATGCACAGCAGGTCAGGCAGCATCCGAGGAGCAGAAAAGTCGATGTTTCTGGCAGGAGCCCTTCATCGTCGATTTCCCTGCTCCTCGGATGCTGCCTGACCTGCTGTTCATTTCCAGCACCACTCTAATCTTGACTTTATCAAGTTTGGCCTATTTGTTTCTGTTGAAATGAAAAAAAAAATCCAAATTTCTTTCTTTCCACTTTCCTCATTCCTGGTAATGTTCTCGTAAATCTACTGGACACTCCTCCCAAGTTTTGACAGCCTTTGTGCAACCGAGTGCTCAATATACATTATGGGAGGCCTATAGTGAGCTATATACATTTAACACTGCTTTTGTGCCCCTAGCTATAAAGACCAGGATTATCGAGATTCTTTTAAGAAAAACCAATTTATCCTTTCCCTCTCAGCAATTTGAGTATTTGAATCTCCAGGGGTCTTTTGTCTTGAAGTCTTTTAAAATACTACATTTCCCAGAAGGACAGTACAGTAAAACTTGTGAATGACACATAGGCAAGAAGTGAATGCATTAGAGATAGTGTAGAAGTGATTTAGTGGAATAGTTCCAGGGATGAGAAACTTCAGCCACTGAAGAAGTTGGGGTTATTCTCCTCAGAGGGAAGAATGCTAAGTGGCGATCTAATTGAGATTTTCAAAATCATGAGTGGACTGAACAAAGTAGATCGAGTGAAGCTGTTTCAGTTTGTGAAAGAAACCACACTGAGAGGGCAATGATTTAAAGTGATGTGCAAATGAAGCAAGGATACTGTGAGAAACACACTTTTTCACGCAGCGAGTAATTTGGGTACGGAATGGACTGCTTGGAAATGGGTCTAGATTAGAGTGGTGCTGGAAAAGCACGGCAGGTCAGGCAGCATCTGAGGAACAGGAAAATCGACGTTTGGGGGGCTTTTGCCCGAAATGTCGATTTTCCTGCTCCACGGATGCTGCCTGACCTGCTGTGCTTTTCCAGCACCACTCTAATCTAGACTCTGATTTCCAGCATCTGCAGTCCTCACTTTTGCCCTGCTTGGAAATGGGGGAGAGGTATGTTCAATTAAACATTCAAAAAGACATTGGATGTCTTCTTTTTGGATCGAAATGGTTTGCAGGGTTATGGAGAAAAGACAAGATATTCATATTAAGTGATAAAGCCAATCAAGACATGATGGGCCAATTGGCCTGTTTCCATAATGAGTCTATGAATTCTGTGGTTCTTATCTTGCAGGTACCTTTTATGGAATTCTCTGCCCAAGGAAGCAATAGAAACATCTTCATTAAATATATTCAAGACACACTTGGATGAGTTTTTGCATGGTAGGGGAATTAAGGGTTATGAGGATAATGCAGGTAGGAGGAGCTGAGACGATGGATAGATCAGCCATGAGCTGAATGAAATGGGGGAGCAGTCTCGATGGGCCAAATGGCCCACTCCTGCTTCTATTACTATGGAACTATATTTGCAAATCAACCTGTTCAGAGATGTTATTGCACACTTCTGGAGCAGATGGGACTTGAATTTGTTCCTCCTGAATCAGAGGTAGGGGCACTATTGCTGTACCACAAAAGCCCCCAGCTGATCTTTCAAAATGGAGTTCCAATAAAAGTCATACTTTCAATTCGAAGAAAAACTCGATTTTCTTGAATTTTTTTCTCTCCTTTTGTATAATTGGCTTCTTCTATTTCTCACTCCCAAAGAAAGTGAGTCATTTTGCACACTTTGTTTTCGCTTTTGACGTCGCTTACCTTTCAGAGAGTCTTGTACAGTACTTTTGGATGGCATTAAAACATTCAGAGGTTTGTTTTTGTGAGTGGGTCTTGGAGCACACACCTGGAATCTGTATATTAGCTTTGGCATGCTGGTCTGTCAAGTACAGATGGAATTTACATGAAAATATCATTGACGCTCCTTCTCAGAGTCTGCTCTTATCAGCAGGTATTAAATTGTTAAAGCACTCCAGAATTAGCAGAGAGGCACATTGATCTGAGAAAATGTTTCTTTTTATTACAGATACAAGTTCCCTCATTTACTGGGGGATAATAAGATCCATTCTTGCTTGATGCTTCAAAGGCTCCATTGACAAGTAATTGGTGTTAGGAACAGAGTTATCTGAACAGATTTCCATCCCCAAGTGCTTTGAACAATTCTCAGATGTTTGATGAGAGGGTCTTCGGTGTTCTCGGTTTCCTACACTTCCACCTTCAAAACATTTCAACACAACATTTCAAAGAGTTTTTAAAGTGTGACATTTTAAGATTGTGTGCGGATTTTTTTTAATGACTTTTTCTTCAGTCAGCGTTCCATTTACACTGAGAGAATCACCGTCAAACACCTGTTTCAACTAACAAAACTCATCATTTGAGGCCAAGTTAAAGAAGGCAGTCATGTCATTATGGCTCTCTATGAGAACCCCAAGTAGAATGAATGTAATCTATTGGACTGTGTTACTGTATGTCCAAAACAACACAGACAACATTTTTTATATAACACCGATATATATATTATATCGCAAATCACACAGCTCAAATTTGTAGAGGAACTTCATTTAAAATGCATCAAAATATTCCAGCATACATCTTTCTTGCAGTTGTTCACACAGCTTTCTGAATGTTGGATAATGGGATGTCAACAGTCAGGTGGTTATTTTTGACTAGCATAGACTTGATGGGCTGAAGTGCTTTTTGCTGTGTTGTTGAGTTCTATGATGCTATGAGCTTCATTTACTTTTGATTCCACAGCAAGTTTTAACCAATTAAGTTTCGTGAGAGCATCAATAGTAAACAGATTCACAAACGACAATTTTTCACCAGCGGCTGAACCCTATTTTATCTGGCTAAGTGCGGATCGCATCAAGCATTCTAGAATGTTTTTAACTGCGAGATAGACGCCCCTTAGGGTCTTCTGACCAAACATCCAGGACTAATAGGCTCCGATACTGAGCAGTCCCCCTCCCCAACACCCCCTCACCCCTCACTGGCACTCCCCCCCATCCCCTACCATCCCCATGCCCCACCCCACTGCCTGGGACTACACTGAGATACAGTGGGAGGGAGAATAAGAAATAAAAACCTATTTTTGGCACTTTGGTGACTTGGGTGACTCTGTGCTGGGTACAAATTATTGCATTTTAATCATTTGCTCATTTTTGTATAACATCTGTTTGCTCGAGTCTCGGTGTAGCTCTGGATGTAACAATGCAGGCATGATTCAGGACTCCAAATCTTTGGAGGAAATATCAGAAATTAATTTTGGAGCAAACAGCCTGCGACAGCACCTCCACAACCATGTGATGAAGGAGCGTCGCTCCAAAAGCTAGTGTGCTTCCAATTAAACCTGTTGGACTATAACCTGGTGTTGTGTGATTTTTAACTTTATTCTTTCTAAAGAATTTGGGAGGTCATGTTGTGGCTGCACAGGACACTGGTTAGACCACTGTTGGAATATTGAGTTCAATTCTGGTCTCCTTCCTATCGGAAGGATGTTGTGAAGCTTGAAAGGGCTCAGAAGAGATTTACAAGGATGTTGCCAGGGTGCGAGGGCAATAGGAAGAGGCTGAACAGGCTGGGGCTGTTTTCCCTGGAGCATCGGAAGCTAAGGGGTGACCTTATAGAGGTTTATAAAATCATAAGGAACATGGATAGGATAAACAGACAAGGTCTTTTCCCTGGGGTGGGTGAGTCCAGAACTAGAGGGTTTAGGGTCTGAGGGGAACATTTTAAAAGGGACTTTTTCTCACTAAAGCTGGTGTGTGTATGGAATGAACTGCCAGAGGAAGTGGTGGAGCTGGTACAATTACAACATTTAAAGGGCATCTGGATGGTTAATGAATAGGAAGGGTTGAGAGGGAAATGGGCGAAGTGCTGTCAAATGGGTCTTGATTCGTTTAGAATATTTGGTCAGCATGGACAAGTTGGACTGAAGGGTCTGTTTCCGAGCTATACATCCCT
Source organism: Chiloscyllium plagiosum (assembly GCF_004010195.1). Taxonomy (NCBI): domain Eukaryota; kingdom Metazoa; phylum Chordata; class Chondrichthyes; order Orectolobiformes; family Hemiscylliidae; genus Chiloscyllium; species Chiloscyllium plagiosum. The sequence goes on from NC_057726.1 coordinate 8,656,821, forward strand.
ATGTCTCTATGACTCCATATGGTATGCTTGCCTTCACTGGCCGGGGCATGGAGTACAAGAGTTGGCAAATGATTTTGCAGCGATATAAAACCCTTGTTAGGCCGCATTTGGAGAATGTACGCAGTTTTGGTCACCATATTACCAGAAAGATAGAACATAGAACATAGAACATAGAAAAATACAGCGCAGTATTTTGGCCCTCGATGTTGCGCCGATCCAAGCCCACCTAACCTACACTAGCCCACTAGCCTCCATTTGCCTATCCAATGCCCGTTTAAATGCCCATAAAGAGGGAGAGTCCACCACTGCTACTGGCAGTGCATTCCATGAACTCACGATTCGCTGAGTAAAGAATTTACCCCTAACATCTGTCCTATACCTACCACCCCTTAATTTAAAGCTATGCCCCCTCGTAATAGCTGACTCCATACGTGGAAAAAGGTTCTCATGGTCAACCCTATCTAAACCCCTAATCATCTAGTCACCCCTAACCAGATTGTTGCCTGGTCTGAAGGGCATTGACTGTGAGGACAAATTAAAAAGACTGGAATTGTTTTCACTGAAAAGATACCAGCTGACAGGAGACCTGTTAGAGGTCTACACAATTATGAGGGGCATAGATAGGGTGGATAGGCAGAGGTTTTTTTCCAAGGTTGAAGTTTCAAATACAAGGGGGCACAGGCTCAAGGTGAGGGGAGGAAGTTTAAGGGAGAGTGGTAGGAGCCTGGAACGCACTGCCAGAACAGATGGTGGAAACAGGTGCATTGGAAACACTTAAGAGGCATCTGGATGGTTACAAGAATAGGGAGGGAAAAGAAGATCGAATAAGGGCAGATGATTTGTTTTCTCATTTAGTTAGGGCATGATGATCGGCACAGGCCTGTAGGGCCAAAGGGCCTACTCCTGTGCAGTTCTTCTCCTTTGTTCTCTTCGCTCTTTGCTCTCTGGCTTCTTGAATCCAAGATGTTGGTGTGAAGCAAGTACTCAGTGATCTCTGGGAGAGGGATTTGTGCAGCATCTGTATGTATAACCAATACAACAGGATGGCCAGGGGTTAGACATTCCACATGTCTGTGCTGCAGATGAATGAGTCTGAGTCAGGGTGGAGAGATAAAGGGGAGGGGGGGGTTGCGGGGGGATTGCGGCAGCTGGGGAGAAGGTAGCAAAGAATACAATAGGTGAATGGGGGTGGGGATGGAACTGGAGGCTCCCTGCCTTTATTCCTGATGAAGGGCTTTTCCAGCACCACTCTGATCTAAACTCTGGTTTCCAGCATCTACAGTCCTCACTTTTGCCTACCTGATTTTAACCTTACTGCGAATCCTCTTGCAAGGATGCCTACCTTGAAGAAGTTCTCCTTCTCTCTCCACAAGAATCTCAATGAGTCTCTCTCTCTCTCTCTCTCTCTCTCTCTCACTGCACCCCCAGGTCATCTCCTCTGCCCTGAAGCTCTTCAACTATGTACTGAAACAGACTCGTTACCACAGCCACATTTGCTTCCTACCTGCCAATCTCCCTTCCCACTTCTCCGTTCCACCCTCCCCTCAGACCTATCTCCTCCATTTCCACCTCCATTCACCTATTGTACTCTTTGCTACCTTCCCCCACCTTCGGTCCAACTTGTCCAAGCCAACCAGATATACTAATCTAATCTAGCCCCATTTACCAGCATTTGGCCCATATCCTTCCAAACCCTTCCTATTCATATACCCATCCAAATTCCCTTTAAATGTTGTAATTGTACCAGCCTCCACCACTTCCTCCAGCATCTCATTACATACACGCACCACCCTTTATGTGAAAAACTTGCCCCTTAGGTTCCTTTTAAATCTTTCCCCTCTCACCCTAAATGTATGCCCTTTAGTTCTGGAATCTGCCACCCTAGGGGAAAAAAGCTTTGACTATTTACCCTATCCTTGCCCTTCATGATTTTATAAACCTCTATAAGGTCACCCCTTAGCCTCCGATGCTCCAGGGAAAACAGCCCCAAATGATTCAGCTCTCCCTATAGCTCAAGTCCCTGTCTGAACCCTTTCCTGTTTCACATTATCCTTCCGATAGGAGGGAGAGCAGAATTGCACACAATATTCCAAAAATGGCCTAACCAATATCTTATCTATAGTGTAGATTCTTTTCAAGACATGGCTACTTACTTCCCTGAATTCCCTAGCTTCCATGTCTTCCTCAACAGTAAACCCTGATGAGAAATATTCATTTAGAATCTCACCCAACTCCTGTGGCTACACACATAGATGATCTTGTTATATTTAAGGAGCCCTATTTTCCCTCGAGATACTGTTTTGTCCTTAATATGTTTGTAAAATCTCTTTTGATTCTCCTTCACCTTATCTGACAAGATTGTCTCATATCCCCTTTTGCCCTCCTGACTTCCCTCTTAAGTGTACTCCTAGAACCTCTGTATTCTTCACGTAATTCCCTTGATCCCAGCTGATTATATCTGACATATGTTTCCTTCTCTTTCTTGACAAGAGCCTCAGTATCTCTCATCACCCAATGTTCCCTACTCCTGCCATCCTTATAATCAGCTATGATTCTGTCCTGAATTGTTATGTTCTTTGGTTAAGTCAGGAATACTCTCTACTTGCTGGAATGAGTGCAGCTTCAACAATACTCTTGAGTCTTGGTGACATGGCGCAAAAATAACAATGTCTCGCTCAATATTAGCAAAATGAAAGAGCTGGTCATTGACTTCAAGAAGCAAGTTGGAGGGCATACCCCTACCTACATCAATGGAGCTGAGGTGGAGATAGTTGAGAACATCAAGTTCCTAGAAGTGATGATCACCAACAATCTGCCCTGGTCCACCCACATTGACGCTACAGTCAAGAAAGCACAACAATGCCTGTACTTCCTCAGGAGGCTAAGGCAATTCAGCATGTCCATGAAGACTCTGACCAATTTTTATTGATGCAGCACAGAAAGCATTATATCCCAGATGCATCACAGTGTGGTACGGTTCTTTCCCCAGGACCGTAAGAAACTTAAGTTGTGGACACTGCCCCATCCATCACATAAGCCAACCTTCCATCCATTGTCTCCATCTATACTTCCTGCTGCCTTAGGAAAGCAGTCAATATAATCAAAGACCCCTGCCACTCTGATTATAATCTTTTTCAATCTTTTTCATCTGGCAGAAGATACAAAAGCTTAAACACATGCACCAAAAAATTCTCAAACAGCTTCTTCCCTGCTGCTATTAGACTCCTGAATAGACCTCTCTAATGTTAAATTTAATGTTGATCCTACTCTTTGTGCCTCCTTCTGTACCACTATTTTATTTTATATGGACTCCAGTGGTTCAAGAAAGCAGCTCCCCACTTTCTCCAGGATAATTAGGGAGGTGCAATAAATGCTGGTTTAACCAGTGAAGCCTGAAACTGAAAATAGAGAATTTATGAAGCCCCATTGCGTAGTTTTGACTTCCAGATCTCACATTTCTTCCTAAATGCTGAAATGCAATCTCCCAGTTTAAAAGCCTTTATGTTTGTCCCTTGCATTGTTAGTGTTGCATATTTTACATCATGTGTCTGCGCAGCAATACTACTAATTTCTATATGTCCAAAGGTTTTATCATATGAAATATCTATCCCATGCCTCAGCTCTGGCCACCAGTTTTTTCTGCATTTTTTTTTTTAACTCTGAGGCTACACCCACTCTCAATTAATCAAACACAGTGAGCACAAGGTGTAAGCAGACTCACACAGTCAAATATAGAATAAATAGAGTCAAGATTAGAGTGGTGCTGGAAAAGCACAGCAGGTCAGGCAGCATCCGAGGAGCAGGAAAATTGACGTTTTGGGCAAAAGCCCTTCATCAAGAATCATCATTTCCAGATCATAAATTAATCTAGTCTAATTTGCCAACACTTGGCCCTCTAAAACCATCCTGTTCATATATCCATCCAGATTCCTTTTAAATGTTGTAATTGTACCCGCCTCCACACTTCCTATGGCAGTTCATTTCTTACATACACTATGTTCTGCGTGAAAAAGTTGCCCCTTAGTTCCCTGCAGGTCGATTCCACATATTTAAAAGCTTGAAAATGTTCTCAAGATGTGCAAGTTTCACTATGGTTAATTGGGCAGAGATAACTAAAGTTAATGCAGACTTGTGGACAAAAAATGGGAGCTAGAATCTCTTCATAAAACTGAATATAATTTTAAGATATTTTGTCATGAGATAAGTTTGATTTACTTGTAGATGAGCACTTTGGAGAGAGTGACCATAATTCAGTTACGTTTAGTTTAGCGATGGAAAAGGATAGGTACATGCCACAGGTCAAGAGTTACTGATGGGGCAAGGGCAATTATAATGCGATTAGGCAAGAATTAGGATGCATAGAATGGGGTAGCAAAATGCAGGGGATGCAGACAATCAAAATGTGGAGCCGGTTTAAGGAACAGATATTGCGTGTCCTTGAGAGGTATGTCCCTGTCATGCAGGGATGAAATGATAAGGTAAGGGAACCGTGATTTTACAACAGAAATTGCATCTCTTGTTACGAAGAAGAAGAAGGCTTATATGTTGATGAGGCAAGATGGTTCAGATGAGGCGATGGAGAGTTACAGATCAGCTAGGAAGGATTTAAAGAGAGAGTTAAGAAAAGCAAAGAGAGGACACGAGCAGTCTTTAGCAAATAGAATAAAGGAGAACCCTAAAGCTTTCTATAGGTATGTGAGGAATAAAAGGATGATTAGGGTCGGAATGGGGCCAATCAAAGACAGAAGTGGGAAGTTGAGTGTGGACCCTGCAGAGATCAGAGAGGTGCTAAATGAACATTTCTCATCAGTGTTCACTCAGGAAAAGGAGAATATTGTAGAGGAGAAGAATGAGGTACGAGATATTAGACTAGAAAGGATTGAGGTTAGTTATGCATAGGTGTTATCAATTCTAGAAAGAGTGAAAGTAGACAAGCCCCCTGGGCCGGATGGGATTTATCCGAGGATTCTCTGGGAAGCTAGAGAGGAGATAGCAGAGACTTTGGCTTTGATATTTGAGTCGTCATTGTCTACGGGTTTAGTACCTGAGGACTGGAGGATTGCAAATGTTGTGCCCTTGTTCAAGAAGGGCAGTAGAGATGACCCAGATAATTATAGATCAGTGAGCCTTACTTCTGTTGTAGGAAAGGTTTTGGAAAAGATTATAAGAGATAAGATTTATAATCATCTAACAAGCAACAATTTGATTTCAGATAGTCAACATGGTTTAGTCAAGGGCAGGTTGTGTCTCACAAACCTCAATGAGATTTTTGAGAAGGTGACCAAGCAATGTAGATGAGGATAATACAGTTGATGTGGTATACTTGGACTTCAGTAAAGCCTTTGATAAGGTTGTTGGAGAAAATGTAGAGGAATGGAATTGAGGGTGATTTAGCAGTTTGCATTAGAAACTGGCTTTCTGGAAGAAGGCAGCGAGTGGTGGCTGATGGAAAATATTCAGTCTGAAGTCCAGTTACTAGTAGTGTTCCACAAGGATCTGTTTTGGGACCACTGCTGTTTGTCATTTTTATAAATGACTTAGACTCAGGCATAGGTGGATGGATTAGTAAATTTGCAAATGACACTAAAGTCAGTGGAGTAGTGGACAGTTTGGAAGAATGTTACAAGGGGGATTTGGATAAACTGCAGAATTGGGCTGAGAGGTGGCAAATGGAATTCAATGCAGCTAAATGTGAGGTGATGCACTTTGGGAAGAATAACAGGATGGCAGAGTATTGGATCAATGGAAAGATTCTTGGTAGAGTGGATGTGCAGAGGGAACTTGGAGTCCATGTGCATAGATCCCTGAAAGTTGCCACCCAGGTGGATAGTGGATTAGTGGTGCTAGAAGATCACAGCAGTTCAGGCAGCATCCAAGGAGCAGTAGTGCTGTTAAGAAGGCATACGGTGTGTTGGGTTTCATTGGTAGAGGGATTGCGTTCCGGAGCCGCATTATCATGCCGCAACTATAAAAACGCTGGTGCGGCCACTCTTGGAATATTGCGTACAGTTCTGGTCGTCCCATTACAGGAAGGATGTGGAAGCATTGGAAAAGATGCAGAGGAGATTTACCAGGATGTTGCCTGGTCTGGAGGGAAAGTCTTATGAGGAAAGTCTGAGAGATTTGAGTCTTTTCTCATTGGAAAGAAGAAGGCTAAGGGGGATTTGATGGAGGCATACAAGATGATCAGAGGATTAGATAGGGTAGACAGTGAAAGACTTTTTCCTATGATGATGACGTCAGCTTGTACGAGAGGACATAACTACAAATTGAGGGGTGATAGATTTAAGACTGATGTCAGAGGCAAGTTCTTTACACAGAGTGGTAAGGGCATGGAATGTCCTACCTGCTAATGTAGTCAACTCAGCCACATTAGGGAGATTTAAGCAATTCTTAGATAAGCACATGGATGATGATGGGATAGTGTAGGGGGACGAGCTGAGAATAGTTCACAGGTCGGCGCAACATCGAGGGCCAAAGGCCCTGTTCTGCACTGTATTGTTCTATGTTTTATGTTCTATGTTCTATAAACAAAGCACTTCAGGAGTTGGATTTTGTGATTCCAATGGTGTCACACTGAGATGTTAGCTGCTATTGAAAAGCATAATGGCAACACAAACCCCAGGGAGCCCAGTTACAGAAGGAATCTTGAAGTTGTGCTTCCCCAGAAATGGCTTTATGAGAACCTAAGCTGATGGCCCTTTTGGGATCTATCAATGTGTAAACCTTCGCTGTTTGCCTGGGAATTACCCAATTATTTGCAGTGATTCAGTCAAAACTTCCCAACATCCTCCCAAGATAGTTCCTCAGGAACTCCTCACCCACCCTGGTGCTTAACAGATTGAATATAAGTCACCATAGCTCTCTCAGTGGAAAAAGATGATGGTGGCTTAATCTGAGAGTCACCATGCCTCAGGCAGGGGGAGAGTTTGAGAAGGAGAATCCTTCATGGTTACCTCAGTTAGTGTAGCAATTGAAACCTCACTGTTGGCATCAGTCTGCATTGCAAACCAGCCATCCAGCCAACTGAGCTAAACAACTCCCAAGAGATTGGTATCCACATATCGAATCAGATAGCAAAACACTGCTTGAGATTTTGCAAAGGTTTCATCGTAACTCCGCACTTTATCACAAACATCAGTTCCCACCATTCCCTTCTCGACCATTTTGCTGTCCATATACACTTTCCCACTTACATACAAAGTCCAATGAGCATCACTTGATTCCAGTCAACTCTGAGTTAGTTCAAGTTGATGCTTAAATGGTCTGGTATTTTTAACAATGTCACATGAAATTCCGGCACTGGCCTCATATCCCTTACTCTCTCCCTTGGCTCTGCTCAGCACATCCCCCAACTCCCCTCAGACTCTACAACCTAGCTAATTCTTCCTTGAATCCATTACTTTGCTACCCCAATTCGCTGCCTACCCCCTAGTCCGTTCCGTCCAGGCACACACCACCAGGTCCCCAGCACTTTAATCCCACCAATATCAGACAAGAGTCAGGGGCTGAGGGTGAATAGAGATGGACAGAGGCCAGGCAATGGGAAGTGGAAGGGTTCAGTACAGCAGTGGTCAGGTGTGTGGAGGCAGTCCCAGACAATGATGGGGAGGGGTTAAAATTTGAAAGTGTATAGAGAAAATCTTATAAACACTTAAACATCTCGATCTGAAGATACATCTTGAAGGGAGTGACTGGTTCCAGATAGCATATGGACAATGATGGCTTTATTCAAACAATGCCATATCATTATCATTCATATTTACCTTGCGGCTGGATCCACACTGTAGCCGGAAGGGCATATTCCCACTGCACCTGATGAGCAAGAGCAGGAACATTTTTTTTAACCTAAATCGGTGACATAAGCCGCAGCACCTCTGTTAATAATGTGTTCCGAGTTAATCATTTTAGATGCCCTGCACCCTTTACTGAACACAGTTTTGCAATCAGATATAAATTCATAGCCTTGGACTTCACAGAATTCACAGCTTGTCAATGCTGCATGTAAGACATTGTGTACTTCAGGTTCCATTCTTTTTGAAGAAAAGACCTATCTATGTTACATGCACTGTGTCACAATTACCTATGGCTTTACAGCTCTAATCCTTGCACTAGCCTTAATGCCTGTCACAATGGCAGCACTGCCTGTGTTAGTAGCACTGCCTGATTCCAGGAAATTATTCAGTAATTTGAACATTTCTTCATTCGCTGTATGATCTGGTAAAGGCTGGCAAAGAAATGTAATCTCATAAAATTGTCCACAACCAAGTACAGTGAACATAAACGTATACAGGTCGTTCTGTTATAATGCACTTTTTGTTAATGTGAATTTACTTTAACACGATTGAAGAATTGGGGACACTGTTTCGAATGTGCGATCTTTTAAAAGGTGTGCTGTTGTAATGCAATTACATTGCTCACATTTTAAGCACTGTTTCTAAAGCGCGATTTTTCTGTAATAGAACAAAGAACATTACAACACAGGAACAGATACTTTGGCTCTCCAACCTCTCTTCATAGCTAGGACTCTCCATATCCTGGTGAACCTCCTCTGCACCCTCTCCAAAGCATCCACATCCTTTTGGCAATGTGGCGACCAGAACTGTATGCAGTATTCCAAATGTGCCCAAACCAAAGTCTTATACAACTGTAACATGACCTGCCAACTCTTGTACACAATACCCCGTCCAATGGAGGAAAGCATGCCATATGCCTTCTTGACCACTCTACTGGCCTGCGTTGCCACCTTCAGGGAACAATGGACCTGAATACCCAGATCTCTCTGTACATCAATTTTCCCCAGGACTTTTCCATTTACTGACAAGTTCGCTCTGGAATTGCATCATCAAAAATGCATTACTTTGCATTTGACCGGATTGAACTCCATCTGCCACTTCTCTGCCCAACTCTCAAATCCATCTACATTCTGCTGTATTCTCTGACAGTCCCCTTCACCATCTTCTACTCCACCAATCTTAGTGTCATCTGCAAACTGCTAATGAGACAACCTACACCTTCCTCCAAACTATTTATGTATTTCACAAACAACAGTGGTCCCAGCACGGATCCCTGTGGAACACCACTATCACAGGTCTCCATTTTGAGAGACTCCCTTTCACTATCACTCTCTGTCCCCTGTTGCCCAACCAGTTCTCTCTCCATCAAGCTAGAACACCCTGGACCCCATGCGACTTCACCTTCTTCATCAGCCTACCATGGGGAACTTTATCAAATGCCTTACTAAAGTCCATGTTTATCACATCTACATCACTTCCCTCATCAATCAACTTTGTCACCTCTTCAAAGAATTCTACTAGGTTTGTAAGACATGACCTTCCCTGCACAAAACCATACTGCCTATCACTGATAAGTCCATTTTCTTTCAAATGGGTATATATCCTATCACTTGGTATCTTCTCCAGTAGCTTCCCTACCCCTGATGTCAGGCTCACAGGTATGTACATTGCTACCCTTCTTAAACAAAGGGCCAACATGAATAATTCTCCAGTCCTCTAGGACTCTCCCTTGTGTTCAAGAATGCTGCAAAGATATCTGTTCAAGCCCCAACTATTTCCTCTCTCACTTCCTTCAGTAACCTGGGATAGATCCCATTTGGATCTGGGGATTTGTCCAACTTATTGTCTTTTAGAATACACAACACTTCCTCTCTCTTTATGCCGACTTGAATTAGAGTAATTAAAGATCTATCCCTAACCTCAACATCCGTTAAGTCCCTCTCCTTGGTGAATACCAATGCAAAGTACTCATTAAGAATCACACCTGTTTTCTCTGACTCCACGCATAACCTTCCTCCTTTATCCTTGAGTGAGCCAATCCTTTCCCTTGTTATCCTCTTGCTCCTTATATATGAATAAAAGGTTTTGAGGTTTACCTTAACTCTGCTTGCTAAGAATATCTCATGACCCCTTTTAACCCTCTTAATTCCTCGTTTCAGATTGGTCCTATATTCCCAATATTCTTCCAAGGATTCGTCTGTCTTCAGTCACCTAGACCTTAGGTATGCATCCTTAATCTTGCCAGTTCTATCCCTCATTTTCACAGGAACATATCTCTTCTGAATTCTAATCAACTTCTCTTTAAAAGCCTCCCATATATTGAATGTGGATTTCCCTTCAAACAGCTGCTCCCAATCTACATTCCCCAGCTCCTGCCAAACTTTAGAATACAGAGGAACCTCGATTATCTGAACATCAATTATCCAAATATCGGATTACCCGAAGGAGATCTCGGAGTCCCGATAGAAACATTACACGAAAGAGCTGTTCCAACACTGATTGTGTCTTTTGTTTATAATGATTAAAAATGATCTCGGCTCACTGAAATGCTGCTGAGAACAATCCTGGGCATCAATGGGAGCCCAGGGACCGTCTCAAAATGACTGACCTCCCACCCTCTCTCTCTCGCCCCACATTGTCCTTGGAGTTCTACATAGGGGAGAACCCTAAATCCCCCTTCCCCAGATATTCTCTCTAACATTGTCCTGTGCAGGGGAGAAGTGGAACTTGTCAAAAAGTTATAGTAAAAAGTTGTAAGTGTGCGTGTGTATGTGCGCACGCGCGCTGTTTGGAGACTTACTCCACAAAGGTAGCAGCAGTCTTTTTATTGGTGTCCAGTCCAGCTGCCCCAGAGGGGGAGGCGCTCACGTTCAATGTGCTGCTACCTCGTCTCCTGAACAGGGAGCAGACTTAACAGAAAACGCTGAGCCTCAGAGGAAACCCATTAATCGATTAACCAAACAACCAATTATCTGAATGAAATAGCGCCCGCCCATCTTGTTCAGATAATTGAGGTTCCTCAAAGTTGGCTATCCCCCAGTTTAGCACTCTTTCTTCAGGGCCACTGTCGTCTTTGTCCATGAGTATTGTAAAACTTCTGGAATTGTGATCACTATTCGCCAAAATAATCCCGTCCTGAAACATCAACCACCTGGTGGGGCTCATTCCCCAACACCAGGTCCAGTATGGTCCCTTCCCGAGTTGGACTAGTGATATGCTGCTGTAGAAAACCCTCCTGGATGCTCCTTACAAATTCTGCTCCATCTAGACCTCTAACACGAAGTGAATCCCAGTCAATGGTGGGAAAAGTAAAATCTCCTACCACTACCACACTGTTGCTCCTACAACTTTGTATAATCTTGTGACATATTTGTACCTCTGTCTCATGCTGGCTATTGGGAGGCCTATAGTACAGCGCCAACATTGTTACCACACCTTTCCTATTTCTGAGCTCTGCCCATATTGCCTCACTGCTCGAGTGTTCCATAGTGCCCTCCTTCAGCACAGCTGTGATACCTTCTCTGACCAGTAATGCAACTCCTCAATCCCTTTTACCTCCCTCTTTATTTCATCTGAAGCATCGCTATCCTGGGACATTTAGTAGCCAATCATGTCCTTCCCTCAAACATGTCTCAGTAATAGTAATAACACCATACTCCCAGGTACTAATCCAAGCTCCAAGTTCATCTGCCTTACCTACTATACTTCTTACATTAAAACAAATGCAAATTAGGCTGCAAGTCCCTCTGGGATCATCCTCCACTTCCTGCCTACTCTTCCCTTATTCACGCTGACTTCATTATCTAGTTCCTTACAGGCTTTACTTACTACCTCCTTACTATCCACCAACCTCCTCATTTGGTTCCCATTCCACTGCCACATTAGTTTAAACCCTCCCCAACAGTGTTAGCAAAAGGACATTGGTTCCAGTCCAGCACAGGTATAGACTGTCCAATTTGTAATTCCCCCAGAACCAGTCCCAATGTCCCAGAAATCTGAATCCCTCCCTCCTGCACTATCTTTCAAACCACGCATTCGTCCTGAATATTCTATCATTCCTACTCTGATTAGCATGTGGCACCACTGGTAGCAATCCTGAGATTACTATCTCTGATGTCCTACATTTTAACTTGGCTCCTAATTCCCTAAATTCTGCTTCTCAGACTTCATCCCATTTTTTTACCGGTATCCTTGGTGCCTACATGCACCGCAACAACTGGCTGTTCACCCTCCCCCTTGAGAATGTTCTGGAGACGATCCGAGAGATCCCTGACCTGTGCACCTGCATGGCAACATACCATTCGGGAGTCTCATTTGCAACCACAGAACCGTCTATCTACTCCCCTTACAATTGAATCCCCTGTGACTATAGTTCTTCCAGTCTTTTTCCTGTCCTTCTGGACAGCAGAGCCAGCCACGGTGCCATGAACCTGGCTACTGCTGCCTTCCCCTGGTGAGCCATCTCCCCCACAGTATCCAAAACGGTATATCTGTTTTGGAGGGAGGTGACCACAGGGGACACTTGCACTGCCTCCTGCTCTTTCTCTGCCTTTCGGTCACCCATTCCCTTTCTCCCTCAGCCATCCTAATCTGTGGTGTGATCAATTCACTAAATGTGCTATCCATAACCTCTTCAGCATTGCATATGCTCCAAAGTGAGTCCATTCGCAGCTTCAGAGCCATCATGCATTCTAAGAAGAACTGCAACTGGACACACACATCAGCCACGGCCCTGAGCTCCCATATTGAGCAAGAGAAGCATAACACATGTCTGAGATCTCCTGCCATTTTTAATCTTAAGCTTTACCTAAGTTAAGACTAAGGTTACGAAAAACGAGATATGTTTTTTTAACCAGCTTACCTTAACTTACCAAAATCCTTACCTTTTCCATACACCGCAGAGTCCTTTTTTTGGTTAGAGGAGGAGGGTGGGTGGGAGACACTACACAGATAGTGTCTTTGGGTTCAGCCCCTGCCCAAATATATCAGCGGGTTTGCAAAAGAACACAATGATTGTGTTATAGAAGAACTACTTGTATTAACAAAATTGTGTTCCCTGCATCTGTTACCTCAATATGTTGAAATGGAAATTGCTTCCATTCGATGAAGACAAGGTTGCCATAGTCTTCAGACACCCTAGGGCTGCTGCTTCATTAAAGAAAGATAATTTGCCGTGATTTAACGTGACAGTCACCATGTCTCAAATAAGGGAAAGGAAGAGTCCTTCACAGTGATCACAATTGGTTTGGAAACTGAACCCATGTTGTTGCCAGCCCTCCATCTTGCAAATAAATTGTGCAGCCAAATAGACTACCTAAATCCCCCCTCCTATTCAATGGAGTTTTTCTGTCAATTGAAAATGTAAATTTTGTTTCACTCCTTGTTAATCAGGTATTGGTGTGGTCATCCTGACTAGGTCAACATTTATTGCCCATGTATCATTCAAGATGGTGACTCAGCACCAATGATCCCTGTTAGGTGCACATATGTACAAGGTTCCACGCACGGTGATGATCAAGTTTCCCATTCATTTTCTTACCAGTTATGTGTGCCTCTGAAAGGCTATGCACAGTAGTAGCTTCTAGAACTGGAAGTCAATGCCCGGATTGACATGACTACACCAAACACTCTGCATGGAACCTTGTGCACTTGTGCACCTAACAGGGATCATTGGTGCTGAGCCACCATCTTGAATCGCTGCAGTCCTTGGAGTGTAGGGTGCCTCAGTGCTGATAGCAAGGCACTTCCAGAGTTTTATCAAAACTAACTCTGAAGTGTGATTCATGATGCTCTGTCCACTGCGCCTCAGAATGACTGTTCTCTCAGAACTGTCCACTCTTCACCTCATGAATTGTACAATGGGACACCTTTCACAGGGAATCTCATGGCAGGAAAGGTCAAAGTGCTCACCATTGCTGAGATCTTGAAGCATTCACTCTATATTTGAATCCCAGCTGCACACCCCACATTGACTGTAGGCGACACCCGGCCCTCACGCTGTGGTTGTAATTCATTATTATCAAAGACATGGCACAGATTATTGTTGACCAATGAGTTATTGACGTGAACTTCATTGAGGATACAGGGTGTGCCATTTAGGACTGAGATGAGGAGAAATTTAAACACCCAGCGAATGGTGAGCCTGTGGAATTCTCTGCCACAGAAAGACACCCAAACATTGAAGATTTTCAAGAAGGAGTTAGAGAGAGTTCTTGGGGCCAAATGAATTAAAGATGGGGTGAATTTGGGAGCAGGGGATTGAGTTAGATGATCAGCCGTGATCATATTGAATAGCAGAGCAGGGTTGAAGGGCTGAATGGCCTACTCCTGCTCCTATTTTCTACGTTTCCATGTTTCTATGTAAACATAAACCTAGTCTGGTTCGGCTGAATAGCATGTTTGATATTGTGATTTCAGTGTAATGAATATTCTGTTGTGAAAGTAATGCAGCAATATCATTCAACATCTAAACTGTCCAGGGATAAATGTACAACATAGATGCTCTTTGTGAGATCAACGAAAATAATTGATGAACATAGTGACTGATAAATTTAATAACCTCCCTTTTATTACGCTTAATTACACTTTAAAGCAGTTCAATGGTTTCTGTTCAATTCAAAGTTCACGGAAATCAGAAAATGACCAGATCCTTATTTTGGAGATTACAACCAATTACATCCATTATCCCTACTGCCACCTCTTTTCGAACCAGATCAGAGACAGGGGATTTGTTGGCTTTTAAACCCATTAGTTTCCTTAGCAGGTTTTTCTCCACTGATATTATGTACTTTAGATTCTTCACTCTCAACATTTTCACTTCTTGGTTTCCCATTATTTCAGAGGTTTTTTTGTATCTACTTTGACTATGAAAACACATACACAGTACTCTCTAGCTTTAACTTCAAACTCAGTTTTACATTGGCAATGTTGAAAACTCAATGCTAAAGGCTGCAAAAGATGGCCAGCCTAGGGGTCATTTGACTTGCGTACTGATTTTAAATCAATGTTCCTTCCTGAAGCTAACCAAAATGGCCCATTCAACTGCAAAGACAGCAGCAGCTGTGAACTCTTGAGGTGTTAAAACCAAATCACAGGAAGTGGAAGGAACATATCCATTTATTTGGAAATGAGCTAAATCACATGATGCATGATCCATTGTGTTGCCTGCTTTTAAAATCCTCAAGAGGTTGTCTCACAGACAAAATTCAGCCAGAAAAAAAGCTAGGTGCATATAAGCAAGCAGTCAGAGCAATTACCAGCAATACAGAGAATCCCTACAGTGTGGAAGCAGGTCATTCAGCTCATCAAGTCCACACCGATGCTCCAAAGGGAATCCCAACCTGCTACCCTGCATTTCCCATGGCTGACCTATCTGGACAATTTAGAATGCCCAACCACCAAACTACACATCTTTGGACTGTGGGAGGTAATCAGAGCACCCAGAGGAAACCCACACAGACATGGGGAGAACATGCAAACTCTACACAGATAGAGGCTGGAATCAAACCCAGGTCCTTGGCACTGTGAAGCAGCAGTGCTCACCACTGAGTTACTGTGCCTCCCCGAAATGCCTTGAGATCCCAAAAGAAAGAAGGACCTCCTCAACTTGTTCCAAATTTGAGTTCACCTGAGAATCAACCATTGATTACATGAAATCTCCTAGCTTGCTGACAATCCTTCACTTTACAAGATCCTTGCTTCAATTTTATTGCATTAAATACATCAAAAAATCACAAAAGAGGTTGAGGTAAGTAGTAGCTATAATAGTACATTACCTTCATCTGCATTTAAGCTTTGGGCATATGTTGAACAATTGAGTGAAAGATTTTTTTTGTATGTGAGTGAGAATATGTAACTTCTGTTCATTTGAAATTCACAAAAGTTTTGGGTGTCACACTTTAGGAAGAGTGCAAATGCATTGGAGAGAATGCAGAAGAGATTCCAAGGAATTGAAACTTCAGTTACAAAAAATTTAGTCCTTTTTCTCTATTGGTAGAAGATGATCTGGAGCAGATCTGGTCAACGTTTCCAAAATCATGACAGAATTGGACAGAGTAGATAGGGAGATACTGTCCCCACTTATAAATGCATTGCTAATACAACAGCACAGAATTTACAAGAATTTGAACTTAATTGCTGTATGTGAATATCTTTTTTTTCACATAGTCAGTGGTCCAAGCTTCTAATGCCTTGCCTGAAGGTATGATGGAAGGTAGGTTCAACTCAGCCATTCAATAGGTTATTAAATGATTGTTTGAATACAAACAATGAGCAGGAATACAGGTGAAAGGCAGGAAATTGGTAACTATGTTTATTTGGAGAGCAAGTGCAGACTGAAATATTTGAATGCCTCATTCTCTCCCATAATGAATCCGTGTTTCTGTTATTATAATGGAATACAGTCAGTTTTTTTTTTGAAACAGCATTCAAAGTGTTGGTGATGTAATCACATTACAGCCAACGCACATTTTAAAAGTTTGTGCTTTAGAAACAGTATCCCCAACTCATCAATTGCATTACAGTGAATTCACACTAACGAAGCATGCATTATAACAGAACAACCTGTCATACAATTTGGGATGTGCACACTGAGAGTAATGGAACATATACTTCTTGCTGAAACATCTGGATCATGAACAGTAAAGGGAACATATAAATTCTGTCACTGACAGGCATCTCTGACACTACCTTGTAAATTTGCAGCCCCTGCTACTTAGGAGGATAAAGGCAGTGGATGCATGGGAAGCTTCACCACCAGTAAGTTCCTGTCCAAGTCGCATACCACACTGACTTTGAACTACATTAACTGTAGTTAACTACATTCCTTCTGTTGCTGAGTGAAAGTTGTAGATCTTCCTTTTTAACAGCACTGTCAGCGTCCCCATACTCCAAGAATGTTTGTGGTTCAAAAAGGCAATCCAATACTGCCTTCTCAAGAATGATTAGCATTGGGTAATAAATGCTGGCATGGCATGAATGAATAGTAATAATAAAAAAGTCTTCTGCCTCTCAGGGATAATTTTGTAATTCTCTTTCTTTTAAATAAACACCTACAGAAGCATGCTCAACTTTGGAAAAAAATATTTTTTTACTGCTTTTATTCATGTTCCATTCTTTTACCTTCTTGTCAACTTTTTGCGAAACTTTTCGTGTTCTAGTCTTAGAATCCACAGCCTTCTACTATTCCTAACAACCTGCTAAACCTCTTCCATTCATCCAATACTACCCTAAACTTCTTTAGTCATCCCTGAATGATTCACCTCTAAGAGAATCTTTGTTCCTCAATGGAATCATAGAGAATTCATAACTAATTTTTAAAGTGCTGCTTATCTATCATCAGACATTTTAATCAATTTTCTCAATCAACCAAACCTAAATCAAACCACATATTTATGTCTTTATTTAAGTATTTCCATTGCAGGTATGTCCTCTCAAACTTAATATGAGTTCCATTATGTCATGGTTACTTAGACTTCATTTTCCATGGGTTTATTAATTAGTTCTGTCTCAGCAGATGTGCAAAGTCTCTAATAATCTCAGCTCTGGTTATCAAATCATTCATAATTTCATTGAATCATGTAGAAATTCAATGGGCTAATGGACTACTTCCTAACAATTATGGTATGGTTGGGTCCATGAATTATTGTAGGAAGCTGTGTTGAATGTTTTCCATGAGACCACCCTCTAGGCAATGTGGCTCACTACCACGTGGCATGACTCAGTGGGACAGTGCACTGGAAATCAGCTCCCCCACCCCCACCAACCGCCCTACCTCCCTCTCCAACTATTCTGGAGTTGTCATGATTATTAACAAAACGTAAGGACAAAACATTCCCCGATTTAACTAGACTGACAGAAAGCAAGGATCAGATATCTATACTGAACATGAATTACTATTTATTACAAGATTGGTAAACAGTGATAAACAATCAGCATTAAACACTGCTAATTAAAACACTTACACTCTATTTTGCTCCTTACATGCTAAGACAGACAGACATCGTAGCAGGAAACAAGAGAGAGGCAAAAGATTGGAAAGATAGTCATTGTTTTTCCACAAATTCCTTCAAGCTGATGATTGCTGATACAAAGGTTTCATCCTGTCTCCCTATTTTCAAACACTTCCAATGATTTGCAAGAGGCATAGGGACCCTGGTTTACTTGTAAAACACTTTGTATTAAATTGAATATGACTTAAAACCATAGTTACAGCAACTACTGAAGGGAAGACTAACTGGATGTCTTCAAATTTAAAGGGAATTTTGATTGCAGAGAACAGAGAGATGTCGCCTGTGCCGCTGAAGGTCAAAACATCTTTGTATCTTGTTCTCAACCGTAAGCTATTCACTCCCTTGAGAACTTATCACATGACTATTGCCAGGCAAAAGTTCTTTGATATCAACAACTGGCCACTAGTCCATAGACCAATCGATGTCTTGATGAAACCCAGCTGCACCTGTACACACAACCCTTCAGTTCTTGCTCACCTCTAGTTATCTTAATGACTGCTGTTTTTGATGCTTGCCATTGGTGTCAGGTTACTTGCTTTCCAAAACTTTCAGCCATTGTTTCAAAACCTGGATTTTAAAAGGTCTCTCTCATTTCAGTATGCAAGTTCAAAAAGCACAAAAGTAAAAATATATGGTCCTAACACACACAAGATGGTACATGGAATATCCAGAGAAGTGCTATTTATGGAAGAAAATTGTGAATGTTCTATTATTTATTAATACTAGAAAATTAATGATGACTGAGAGTATGATGCTTTATGACTGCCGACTCTAGAAATTTGAATATTTTTGTAAACCATCAGAGTTCTTTACAGACATACAAATCTTGAAGTGAATTGAACACACTTACAGAGCTTAGTTATTTTCAGATAATATATAAATTGTTTTGTTCAATTGTGTGGAGTTTGCACATTCTCCCCGTGTCTGCGTGGGTTTCCTCTGGGTGCTCCAGTTTCCTCCCACAGTCCAAAAATGTACAGGTTAGGTGAATTGGCCAGGCTAAATTGCCCACAGTGTTAGGTGAAGGGGTAAATGTAGGGATATGGATCTGGGTGGGTTGCGCTTCGGTGGATCGGTGTGGACTTGTTGGGCCGAAGGGCATGTTTCCACACTGTAAGTAATATAATCTAACCTAATCTTGCATCCATAGGTGTGTCTCAATGTTTCTCTGTATTAGTGTTAGTTTTGATATCTTCTTTAAATGCCACTGCCCACTGACATAAAATTTGTCATGTGACAAATGGAGGAAATGTTTTTACTGGAAAAGTATTGAAGAAATATCATGTAACATTTGTTAAAAAAAGACATTCATAAGAAATAATACTCTCATCTATACCCATGAAGAAACATTATTTGATAATGCGCAATTATAATGTTACACAATTTTGCTTTAAACTGTCTTAGAATGTAGGCATATCTGGCAAGGTTAGTGTTTGTTGTACATGCCTAATTCCCCTGGAGCTGAATAACATGCCTGGTTATTTCAGAAAACAGTTAAAAGTCAATCAAATTGCTTATTGATAATGGCATCATACTTAGGCCAGACCAGATTTCCTTCTATGAAGAACATGAATCCAACAGTCTTTCAATTCACAGGAAATTCCTGGGCTGATTCCCACGTGGAAAAAATATGTTGGGGGTCCATCCCCAATATGGCCCACCCCGACTGCTCTGTTTTCTTGGGTCCCCACCTTCAATCCCATCAGTGTGGAAATGGGATGTTGCAGCTATTTGATTCTATACTGTGTTCATACTAATGCTTCTGTTAACATTATTCTTTACCCCCACCCATGACAAAGTGAACATACTCATTCAAACCTACTGTTAGCTTAAAACCTGAACTAAAAGCATTTTCAGATTATTAATGGAATTTAGCAACTTCTCCCAGAAGTTAGGATCATAGAATCCCTACAGTGTGGAATCAGGCTATCTGGCTCATTGAGTCCACACTGACGCACCAAAGAGCATCTCACCCAGGTCCTCCTCCTGCACCCCTCCAACCCTACAACCTTGCATGTCCCATGGCTAATCCTCCGAGCCTGAACATCCTTGGATACTATGGGCAATTTACCCCATGGACAATCCATCAAGTGCGGAAACCTTTGGACGAGGGGAGGAAACTGGAGCACCTGGAGGAAACCCATACAGATTTGGGGAGAACATGTAAATTCCACACAGACAGTCACTCAAAGCCCCAACTGATCCTGGGTCCCTGGTGCTGTGAGGCAGTGATGCTAGCCACTGTGCCACTCTGCAAAAATGGTCTGAGTAAAATATATCAGCAGGTATGTTACAGCACAAACAGGCTTGTTTTAAATTTGGCAATATCAACATATGAATCCTTGCTTAAAAATTCCACCATATTTTTATTTAGACATGGGTATGTGATTGTGTAAATATGAGGTGACAATATTTCTAATAATTATTTCTGAATACGCACTGTAGTATTAATTCTAAAGTACATTATAAGAATGAACACACAATTACATAAGCTACTTATGAATATTCTACTTTAAGTTTATACACAATATTTCAATTAAATAAACTGCAGTAGTTTAAGAAGGCAGCTCACAACCACCCTCTCAAAAACAACTTGGGATGGGCAATAAATGTTGGCCCAGCCAGTGATGAACCACCTCACAAATGAACTTATAAAAATCTACCTTAAAAGAAATGAAATATTCGATCAGATAAGATGTAAATAAAACTGTACCACAATCCAACATAATTTTTTAGAATACCTTTCAAAGGAAAAATACTGGTAAACTCGATCAATTTGCAACCTACAAAATCTGATCTTTTTCTCAGCTTTTGTATATAGATTTATTGCCATTTACGGCTTACAGTCTGCCTCTGTGGCTGTTTCAACAGGCTGTCATTGTCTTTTATATGTCCACAAATGCAAGTCTTATCATTTTGCTTATACTGTTGATCTTATGAACCCTTATGGTTCATTTCACTTGTCTTGCAGGCATGTGGTTATTTTCCAGCAATGCAGTCTGTAAGATCCCTAAAAGTCCCACCTTTTTCTAAATAGTGTTTTTTTTTTCGATTCTCTGCATGTATTCAAATGCTACATGGCGGGATTTTATTACCAGTAATTCCTTTCAAATTAATTAACACCTTTAATCTTCTTTGAATTGCTCACTTACTTCGCATTCAGAATTTATTGAGTTGTGTGCAAGTGATCTCAGCTGATCGGCCACATTGAAATGACTCTGCAGTTGGCAAGGTGTGAGATTAGATTACTTCAGCCCAACAAGTCCACACCCACCTGCCGAAGCACAACCCACCCACACCCCTACATTTACCCCTTCACCTAACACTGTTGGCAATTTAGCACGGCCAATTCACCTGACCTGCACATCTTTTGGACTGTGGGAGGAAACCGGAGCACCTGGAGGAAACCCACGCAGGCACGGGGTGAATGTGCAAACTCCACACAGTCAGTCGCCTGAGGCGGGAATTGAACCCGGGTCTCTGGCGCTGTGAGACAGCAGTGCTAACCACTGTGCCACCTTGTCGTTAGATAAATCTGATGACCCAATAGAAACTGATGGAGGGCAGATTCTGGCCACAAGTACTTGGACAACTTCAACTCCCCATTGGGTGGAAATTGAAACACTATTAATAGGGAACAAATCAGTACAGTCATAACTGGAGACATTTTGGTTAGTGCCATTCTGACAGAACTGGCCTCATGCCTGAGCAGCAGCAATATTTCTGCATTTCATTTCACCCTGCTTTAAAATGTTTGAAATGAATTTCAGATGATTGCATCCTTTGAGAATTTGTTCGCTTTTTTGGGGGTAGAAAAATGGTGTAGTAATCTCCATAAGGACCATCAAGATTCATTAGTTCCACATTGAAATATTTGTGTACTATAAGCGACTTGCATTGGAAATTATCCCATGTCCTTGAAGTGTTGTAGTCCTTGAAGGTTACCAACTGAAGCAAACAGTTATCGTTATCTTTGATTGATGAACTATCAAAGGAGTTTCAAGCCAGGCGAAATTCCAATTTGTGTTGTTTTGCTCTATGACTACGTGTCATGAGTAAGTGATTCAACAACCAACTCACTGATGGAGTTGATCATTAGAATCAGCATTCGTCAATTTAAAAAGAATATTTTTGATCTGGCACTTTGAAGTCAGCCTTTGAACATCTAGAAGACTTGTATAAAGTCACAATTTTCCATCTACCTTCGGTTGCCAGATTTAATTGCCTATTCTCACAACAAGGCTGGGAGAAGGAGCCGTGTGCAATTTTCAACAGTGAGTGGACAGGCACAAACAATAAATAAAGAGGTGAATAAAATAATGGTCATTATGTTAAGAGTCTAGAGTTTAAAACTACATGGTCATTATATAGAGTTCCAATTAGCCTGCACTCAGAACACCATCAAATGGGAAGGTTATACTGGTATCTGGAGTGAGCTACTTCAGGTGTTTAAGATTGGTAAAGGATCAATAAAGGAGAAAAAGATTCCCTCTGATGGAAGAGTCAAGAGCATGAGGAGTTAATAATAAATTATGACCCACTCCATTGAGGGTTATTGTCAGCAAACTCTTCTTCACACAAGATGAAGTAAAAATCTGGAACTCCTTCACCAATACCAAGCACCCATCTAAAAGAAAATGTGCTGTTTGGGATTGTGAGCCAATTGCAAAACATATAAACTAGGGTGGTTGGATTTTGTTAAGTAAGTTAATGGAGAGAAATGCAGCAAAGGCAGAAAAATGGATTTGGGGGATCCAGAGCAGTCAGTGGAATAACTAGAAGGATTTGCATGACCAAAACCTGTACTTGTTTGGTTTCGACTTTGATTTTTTTGTCATCTGTACTCAAGTATAACAGGAGTACAGTGAAAAGTATATAATGCCACCACACAAGGCACCATCTTAGGTGCAAGTACCAAAGTTCAGAATCTTATAAACAAGGTCGAAAAAAAGAATAATGTTAAAAGTTAAACAATTCAGTCATTATAGTATAGTGTAAAATACACACAAAAAATTAGAAGTTACACATTGCAGACCTTCTTAGAAAATAAAGAAATAAAGCTGACATAGAGATTCTGAAGACAGATTCTAGAAGCTTGTATGAGTAGAATCCCGACAGTGTGGAAACAGGCCACTTGACCCAACAAAACTACAGCAACCCTCCAAAGAGCACCCCACCCAGACCAATTCCCCCTACCATGTCCATGTAACCCTGCATTTCCCATAGCTAACACACCTAACCTGATTCGGTGTTGGACTGGGGTGTACAAAGTTAAACATCACACAACACCAGGTTATAGTCCAACAGGTTTAATTGGAAGTACTAGACCAGCTGATGAAGGAGCAGTGCTCCAAAAGCTAGTGCTTCTAATTAAACCTTTTGAACTATAACCTGGTGTTGTGTGATTTTTAACTTTGTACACCTAACCTACACATCCCTGAACATTATGGGACATTTAGCATGGCCAATCCACCCTACCTGCTAAGATTTTAAGTGCTGAAGCTTAAATTGTCTGATTGGCATTTTTCTGACATCCATTTTGATACATTCATTTCAAATGCATTAACAAAAGGCTTAATACAATTCAGATCAGAAAATATAGAATGTATTTTCTCCCATACAGTTGAAGAAGCTTGCATGTCAAATGATGTATTAGTGGTGACAAATGATCCTCCTTTCATATGCTCAATCAATGTTATTAGGGTTCACTAATGGCAGAAGAATCTGAATTCAAGTCTCACACCAGATTTGAGCATAAAATGCTGGCAGGTACTTGTATCTTGGAGTTGCTGTCTTTGGAACAGATGTTCAGTTGAGGAGTTGTTTGTTCTGTTGGGATTTTAAAGATCCCTTAACACATTCTCAAAGGCCTGTGTCCAGGCCAAAGCTTATCCTTAAAAAAAAAATGACTTATGAAAGATTTTCCTATTATTATTATTACCTTGCTGATTGTGGGATCCTTTGAAAGTTAACTGCATGGTTCCCACATTAAAGTGTGGGCTACATCTTTTTTTAAAAGGTTTCATTTTAAGGTACTTACTGTTCAAATGTTCTGAAGAAGGGCTTATGCCCGAAACATCGATTCTCCTGTTCCCTGGATGCTGCCTGACCTGCTGCGCTTTTCCAGCAACACATTTTCAGCTCTGATCTCCAGCATCTGCAGATCTTACTTTCTGTTCAAATGTTCTGAAAGGTAATAAAAAGAACAGGAAGTGTTGGGCTTCTAGTCGCACCGACAGACAGCAATAGAGTTAATGTTCCATTACCTTTTTTTAAAACTGGGAGAAGTTCAAAATGTAAAAGCTTCCAATGTGATGGGGAAAGGACAAAGGGATGACAAACAAAGACATCGCCAAGGTTTATGAAAAGGCAGAAAATAGCCGATGTAAGATGTCAACAGATGCAGACAGAATAGACAAAACAATACTGGCAAAAGATGACTGGCCAAAGAAAGAGTCAATGACAATATAATGAATAGCTACTGTCCAATAGCAGAATGAGGAAACTAATGTTAAATCCAAAACCTGCAAAAAAAGGGTACGCATTGTGGGAGGGGAGTGATGTCAAGGAGGACAGATAGTTTTGTTTGAAATTGTCGAATTCAAAGGTGAATCCAGAAGACTGTAAGATTCATATTGAAAAAGATCACAACATGAAACATTACATCTGTTTCATTCTTCTCAGACACTGCCAGACCTACTGAACATTTCCATTATTTTCTGTTTATATTTCAGATTTCCAGCACCTGCAGCATTTTCTATTTTGCTGGATCTCTGGATGCACACATTTTCTCTTTCTGTATGAACAATAATTAAAATAAATTCAGTTTTTGTTTTTTAACTAAGGCACCTTGGACTAACCATGTTGTGTTTTCTACTTTGTCCACAGAAAAGAAACACAGAACTATAAAAGCCTCCAATAGCTCATGTTGACTAATGGGCAGCCATTAATTATACTGAATGCTACCGCATTCGCGTTGATATGAGACTGCCTATGAGCCATAAATATTGGTTAAAAATAAAGCTGTGCGAAATTTCTGACTTTCCTGAGCATGGTGTCTCAGTGGTTAGCACTGCTGCCTCACAGCGCCAAGGACTCAGGTTCAATTTCAGCCCTGGATGGCTGTCTGTGTGGAGTTTGCACGATCTCCCTGTGTCAGCATGGATGTGCTCAGGTTTGCTCCAGTTTCCTCCTACAGTCCAAAGATGTGCAGGTTAGGCGGATTGGCCATGGGAAATGCAGGGTAAGGGAATGGGTCTGGGTGAAATGCACTTTGGAGGGTCGGTGTGGACTTGATGGGCCAAAGGGCCTGTTTCCATATTATAGAGATTCTATGATTCCCCTCCAGAGTTATTCCCTCTCAATTTTTTTTTACAATTTTGCATTGTTACTTCTGAGACCATCTCAAACAGCAACTTGTTCTTTGTTATAACTTTAATCTTCATTTGTCCATCACCCTTTTTATCTCTTAATAATTGCAGAGTAACAGCTCAATTAGGAGTGAAGTTCATCAGGGCTTTGCAAATCCTTCAAATGAATAAGACAAGAATTATATGAGAGATTTCACAACAAGTGAAAATTGTTTTTAAAATGCAAGGACACAAAACTGATTGCATATGGGCAGTTTCATGAGTTCTTGCTAACTGCAAGTATTGCTTGGGAATTTGGTCATGGAAGTCTATGTCTTCCATTGATGGGAATTTCTACTAAGCCTTGCCAAATAGCTTTGAAAATTTGTCAGACAGAGTGTGTCATTTAGAAGGACATTAACAGGGTAAAATAATGAGAAGACAGTTCATAGAGTCATAGAGATGTACAGTACAGAAACAGACCCTTTGGTCCAACTCGTCGATGCTGACCAGATATCCTAACTTAATCTAGTCCCATTTGCCAGCACTTGGCCCATATACCTCGAAACCCTTCCTATTCATATACCCATCCAGATGCCTTTTAAATGCTATAATTGTAGCAGCCTCCACCACTTCCTCCAGCAGCTTATTCCATACACGCACCACCCTCTGTGTGAAAAAGTTGTCCCTTAGAGCCTTTTCAAATCTTTCCCCTCTTACCCTAAACCTATGCCCTCAGTTCTGGATTCTCCCACCCCAGGGAAAAGACTTTGCCTATTTATCCGATCCATGCCCCTCATGATTTTATAAACCTGTATAAGGTCACCCCTCAGCCTCTGACACTCCAAGGAAAACAGCCCCAGCCTATTCAATCTCTCCCTATAGCTCAGATCCTCCAACCCTGACAACATCCTTTTAAATCTTTTCTGAACCCTTTCAACTTTCACAACATCCTTCTGAAAGGAAGGAGACCAGAGTTGCATGTAATATTCCAACAGTGGCCTAACCAATGTCCTGTACAGCTGCAGTATGACCTCCCAAATACTTTCCTCAATGCTCTGACCAATAAAGGAAAGCATACCAAATGCCTTCTTCACTATCCTATCTACCTGCAATTCTACTTTCAAGGAGCTATGAACTTGCACTCTAAGGCTTCTTTGTTCAGCAACACTCCACAGGATCTGACCATTCAGTGTAAAAGTCTTCCTCTGATTTGCTTTTCCAAAATGCAGCATCTTGCATTTATCTAAGTTAAACTCCATCTGCCACTCCTCAGCCCATTGCCCAATCTGATCAAGATCCCGTTGTACTCTGAGGTAACCTTCTTTACTGTCTACAACACCTAGTGTCATCTGCAAACTAACAAACTACACCTCCTGTGTTCACATCCAAATCACTTATATAAATGATGAAAAGCAGTGAACCCAACACCGATGATTGTGGCACTCCACTGGTCACAGACCTCCAGTCTGAAAAGTAAACCATCATCACCATCCTCTGTCTTCTACAATTTCCCATGAAGAGATTAAAGTTACGCATGTTGAGAGGAATAAAGCCTTTTGAATGAAGCATGATATGAGTGAGCAGGGGGATTTTAAAAGTTCGAAGTTTCAAGTTCTTGAAAGTGCAAGAAGATGTAAGTAATATTTATCAACAAAGGACTGAATAAAATTGTCTGTTATGAAAAAAAGCACAAAGGAAAAAGAACAGAGAGTCTTGCATTTATACAGCACCTGATCAAATGATCAGAAGTTATTTACAGCCAATGAAGTACAGTATTGTCATGGTATTGGAAAAATGAGAAGGGGAGTTACACAAGCAAGCTCCCATGAACAGCAATATGATATTGAGCTGTTGGAGGGATTATCACATAGAATGATAATTGAAAGACAAGTACAGGACTAGACACCAGGGAAAACTCCACTATCTTGTTTGTCTCAGAGAGCAGTAGTTTACCAACTCACAATGCTCGGAGAAAGTGAGGACTGCAGATGCTGGAGATCGGAGTCAAGAGTGTGTTGCTGGAAAAGAACAGCAGGTCAGGCAGCATCCAAGGAGTGGAGAATTGATGTTTTGGGCATAAGCCCTTCATCAGGAAACTGATTCACAACAGGTCCAACTCATAATAATGTGTGAGCTCCTGCTATTTTTTTAGGTTGGCAGTTTCTGACACCATCCTCCTTGAGTGCAGGAAACTGCAGGATCTGCTGGATGCCATGAGATAGAAGAAAACCACTTTCTGGTCGAACTCGAAGAATCTCATAGTTAACAGGGTTTTGCTTATTGAATTTTGACAGTTATTTACAAATTACTTTGATTTCACTGACAATGTTCCAAAGTTTTGAGGAGGACCAGAGGTCTGGTCTTAATTTTTTGAGTTTGAGATTTTGATTGGTTTATTATGATGTGTGCCTAAGTACAGTGAAAAGGGACACTCTATTAATTTGTTCCAACATTATTATGACAGCTTCACAATGGAAGGTGCTTGGGATAATCCTCAGTATTAACTCTTTCAAACCCAAATACAACAGTGACCTCAATTTAATATATGATGTAAAAGATAATCCCTCCAACAGTGCAGTACTCTCTCTACTACAGTGGAATATTCCATTAGATTTGGAGCATAACAGTTTGGAGTGGGACTTGATAGTTTCAGTTAAGGCATTGGTTATGGAACTGCATGTAGTTGCATGCTCATTACAGAATAACAATGGCAAGAGCACAGTAACACACTTATTCTCTCGAGTGATTTCAGAGATAGGAAACTATAATTATAAGGAGATGCTTGAGATATTAGACAGAAAGGGTGAAAGGAGATTAAATTGAGTGTTTTAAAATGATGATTTACTTTGATCGAATAAATAGGGGTAGACCATTTCCTATAGTTTGTGTTATGAATGAGCAGGCAAAGCTGTGAATAAGAGAGAGAGTGAAAAGCAGAATTAAATGAAGATTTTTAATATTAGAGGTTGAGTATAGAAGACCGTTTTACTGTATGTAGTCAAGGTAGAGATCGTTGTTTCTAAAAACTTTAGCAACTTTAGCAATGGGCAAATTCATGGAGAGAGGGAAGCTTCTTTGCGTTTGATGGCATTCCAGATATCGGGTACTTTATTCAGCTAATTACTGTCACTTTATTCTTTGTGGGGTTTTTACACACTGTCATTGAAATGCTATTAAGGAAAGGTTATAGAGTTAAGGCATTCTGTCAGTAATTGCTTGGATTTGTATAATCAAACACTTTAAACACCATGTGCTGTTTGCAGAATGGTTTCTTTTTTTAATGTGATTAAGTGTAGCTCGTCCATTCTAATTAATCATACAGAACCCCTCACTGCTGTTGATTTTAATTTAAGTGAACTCACAGTTAGGTCAAACTCCATAAATGAGCCATTAATTTTCTAATCCATGTTTTATTAACAACAGGTTAGCATTATCTGACAAACCTCTCCTCCGTGTGATTGTATGCCTGATATACATTTGCCCTTGTCCTTCCTTTCTTCATTTTTTGATTCAATTTGTTGCAACACTGCTTGCTTGAAGGAATCATCACATTGTTAAATACTTCTGAATGTACATTTGCTAAATTTCAGACTAGCACCAACAATCTGACAATGATGCAATATCTATCACACCCAATCCTATGAAAAAATGTATTTGCATGAATGTAACATCTTTCATATCTCAGGGCAATTAAGTATTTATGTCTGACTCGACAATCTTGAGCACATCACCAAGCTCATATTTCCAGAGCAGTAGAGAAAAATTTCTACATTATCAAAGTTGCCATATATTGTATTATCACATTTGGAATGCTGTTCCTTTAAGGGTTCGACATGTTAGTGAGCCAAGTAGCCTGGATATTGTCACATGGCCGCAGGCAATCAGCTCTGTGGCACTCGAGGCATAAGCTGTGTTTGGAGACTAGTTTGTACTTTATGTATATGGCCATTCCTTCTACAACATGATAGTCACTTTCCTGTGCGACCCCACCTAAAAATCGTGCAATACAAATAACACTTAAAGTGTGGACCATTTAACCACATTATATCCAACACACGTTCTACAAGTTCCCCTCCTAGAAACAGTGCTCTTTATTCACCAGTCACGTTACAGCCAATTCACATTAATGAAAGAAGCATGAAAGCAGAACTGACTGTGTTAATCGAGTAGTAGGTAAACTTTGTAGAGATGTTCATGTAAACGGAATAGTTTGTGTAACATTTAGATGACACATTAAACTGCCCATGCACCATCGGAAATGTTAAACCTGACCTATTTTGCCCTCACAGTCTGCTGTGGATGTAACAATGAGCTTTCTCCCTTCAGCAGGGTATTCATGCCTGATGAGGTGACACTAATGCTTGCTCCATAACATAAGGAGTAGGCATGGGTGATGTAGTACTGGAAGATCCAACAGGCATTTATTTCAGCTCCTGGTATCCACATATATGCTGCTATCATGCCTGCGCTCTCTTAATCACTTCCGTCAGAAAACTGAATACTTCCCTCAGTCAAGATTTGGAGATGCCTGTGTTGGACTGGGGTGTACAAAGTTAAAAATCACACAACACCAGGTTATAGTCCAACAGGTTTAATTGGAAACACTAGCTTTCAGAGCGCTGCTCCTTCATCAGGTGGTTGTGGAGGACACAATTGTAAGGCACAGAATTTATAGCAAAAGTTTACGGTGTGATGTAACTGAAATTATATATTTAAAAATACCTTGATTGTCTGCTGAGTCTTTCATCTGTTAGAATACCATGATAGTTTCACTTCTTTCATGTTTAAATCACAATTTTTTTAAAAAATTGCATTCTCAGGTTAACTGTAACAATTGGTGTTAGCAATCAACAGACAGGAGGGATCCCTCCCAGTTGGGGAACACTTCAGTGGTCCAGGACATTCAGCCTTCTACAACATGATAGTCACTTTCCTGTGCGACCCCACCTAAAAATCGTGCAATACAAATAACACTTAAAGTGTGGACCATTTAACCACATTATATCCAACACACGTTCTACGAGTTCCCCACCTAGAAACAGTGCTCTTTATTCACCAGTCACGTTACAGCCAATTCACATTAATGAAAGAAGCATGAAAGCAGAACTGACTGTGTTAATCGAGTAGTAGGTAAACTTTGTAGAGATGTTCATGTAAACGGAATAGTTTGTGTAACATTTAGATGACACATTAAACTGCCCATGCACCATCGGAAATGTTAAACCTGACCTATTTTGCCCTCACAGTCTGCTGTGGATGTAACAATGAGCAGGGTATTCATGCCTGATGAGGTGACACTAATGCTTGCTCCATAACATAAGGAGCATATGAAGAGTTCCCCAACTGGGAGGGATCCCTCCTGTCTGTTGATTGCTAACCTGAGAATACAACTTTAAAAAAAAAGGTTTTGAGATTTAAACATGAAAGAAGTGAAACTATCATGTTATTCTAACAGATGAAAGACTCAACAGATAATCAAGGTATTTTTCAATGTATAATTTCAGTTACATTACACTGTAAACTTTTGCTGTAAATTCTGTGCCTTACAATTGTGTCCTCCACAACCACCTGATGAAGGAGCAGCGCTCTGAAAGCTAGTGTTTCCAATTAAACCTGTTGGACTATAACCTGGTGTTGTGTGATTTGTAACTCCCTCAGTCAATATCTTGTTGTTTTTTTATGTTGCATCAAACAAATTGCCCTTACAACAAAATTCATACTGGATTATGAAACACCTTAAAATGTCTTGGACTCCTAAAAGGTGACAGGCTTTTCTCTCAGTGTAAATGTTTCTGCCAAGATGATCCTGACACTTGAGCTGACTTCTGCACCCTCTCTGTGCCAAACAGGACAATATCTCTCCAGTTTCAGGTCTTTGCCTTGACATTATATCAAAAAAAACCTTAAGGTGAAAAGAATGTATGAAAATTTTAAAGTTGACAGCCGCAGACATAAAGAAATGCAACATTTCCAAATTGCATAACACATCTTCCTTGTCTCAAGTATTCCCAGTATCCAAAAACCAAATGGTTATCTTTTAAATGGTGTTATTGACTGATCTGCTTCCATGTGATGCATTTTGATGGGGACCAGAACTCTTTTATCACACAAGGGTGAATAACTGTTGAGTAGCCATTGGATGTGATGTTGTGGAAGGACAGGAATCTTTTCTTGATCATCTCTGGGGCTGTCTGGTGCCACAGCTGTAACTGGTTGGTTCTGGCTCACTGGGGTGCCAACAATTATTGGTGAGAGAGGTTTATGATTAGAGAATACTTGTAAATCTCTGTGTTCAGATCATGGAAACAAAAACAGCAATAAATGAGAAAAACAAGAAAGTCTTCAGGTTATTTAGCATTTTCTAGAACTAAAAGGTGCAAAAAGTCAAAGAAGTATTCTTGAATTAGAGTCATAGAGATATACAGCATGGAAACAGACTCTTCAGTCCAACTTGTCCATGGGGACCAGATATCCTAACCTAATCTAGTCCCATTTGCCAGCATTTGGCCATTATCCCTCTAAACCTTTCCTATTCATGTACCCATCCAGATGACTTTTAAATGTTGTAATTGTACTAGTCTCCATCACTTCCTCTGGCAGCTCATTTCATACATGCCCCACTCCTTGTGTGAAAAAGCCATCCATTCGGTCCCTTTTAAAACTTTCCCGTCTCACCCTAAACCTATGCCCTCTAGTTTTGGACTCTCCAAGCCTGGGGTAAAGACTTTGCCTATTTACCCTATCCATGGCCCCCCACCCCTATGATTTTATAAACCATGACAAGGTCATCCCCCGAGGTTCCGATGCTCCAGGGAAAAGAGCCCCAACCTATTCAGCCTCTCCTGATGGCTCAAATCCTCCAACCATGGCAACATCCTTGTAAATCTTTTCTGAACCCTTTCAAGTTTAGAATTTAGAATATCTGGTCAGTAAGGATAAGTTAGACTGAAGGATCAGTTTCCAAGCTGAACAGCTCTATATCACCTGACTGGAAAATCTAGAATATTGGAAGGGAGAAAAAATTATTTCCACATCACAGCATTTCCAAAATAGACAATTATTGAAAAGAAATGTCTGCCAGTTAATATTATGGAGGAACTGCCTAAGTTTTAGCAGGGAAGAGTTCCAATGCAAAGAGAATTCAGGAAATTAAGGGTCCTCCAATAAGATAATGGACATGCTACCATGTTCATTAGGATTGACATTTCCAAAAAGGACATCTGAGTAATAAAAAATCCTTCAGTAGAGAAACGATTGACGCATGATCAGGGTCAAGACCAATTGTCTTCAAGCGAAAGAATTATCAATCTAAGTTTTAAGAGAATGTCTGGAAGAACTGTGAAAACTCCAGGCTACCTGTATTTATAACAACAGAGAATTAGAGCAGTCGTTGTTCTGTGTTAAATGTATACATGCTAACCATAAGGAAAGTTTGAGTAATAAAGAAAGGCTGGATGGGCTGGAACTTTTTTCACTGGAGTGTAGGAGGTTGAGAGGTGATCTGATAGAAGTTTATATAATAATAAGAGGTATCGATAGAGTTGGTGCTAGTTGACTTTTCTCTAAGATAAGGAATTTCAAGACTAGTGGGGTGCATTTTTAAGATGAGAGCAGAGAGATTTCAAAAGGCAAATCTTTTTACACAGAGGGTGATTCGAGTGTGGAATGAACTTCCTGAGGAAGTGATGGATGCAGCTCCAATTACAACATTTACAAGACACTTGGATAAGTAGATGAATAGGTAAGGTTTGGAGGGATATGGGCCAGGAGCAGGCAGTTGGGACTAGTTTAGTTTTGGATTATGTCAGGATGGACTGGTTGGACCGAAGAGTCTGTTTCCATGCTGTATGATTTTATGATTCTATGAAAACACTTATGAGACGGTGTTGTGTAAAACATAACAGTTCTGAAAGGGCTAGTGTTGGAAATCATTTTAAGCTCAGCTAAATCTGACGTCATATATTGGTTAGAGAATGGACAGCCCAGCTCCAGACTTGTCCAGTTCCTAGTAGAATTTGTAAATACGTCGAACAAGTTAGTATAACTTGTACCTCTTGTGATAATGCAATAATCTAAACGTTGTTGTTAAACAAAATGCTTCTTCCTGTTAAGAGTGATTCCTCCTGAATCATTGTTAATCAAATATACCTGAAGACATACCTTAGTGAGTAGGATTGCTGGCAGAGTCAAGGTTAGATTAGTGCTGGAAAAGCACAGCAAGTCAGGCAGCATCCAAGGAGCAGGAAAACAGACGGTAAATGTGAGAGTTATCAGGAACGTCCCGAAACATCGATTGCCTGCTCCTTGGATGCTGCCTGATCTGCTGTGCTTTTCCAGCACCACTCTAATCTTGTGTCTAATCTGCAGCATCTGCAGTACCCATGTTCGCCTGCAGGATTGCTAGTAGAACTCTACCCCACCCAGTCACAGAATAAACAGGCACCAATTAAGACTGAGATGGGGAGGAACTTCTTCCCTCATGAAGCTTGGAATTCCTTGCCACAGAAAGTTGTGGGGCAGAGTCCTTGTGTTTATTTAAGGCTGAGATAGATATTTCTTGATCAGTCGGGGAATCAAAGGTTACGGGGAAAATGCAGAAGAGTGGATGTGAGATGTGTCAGATTCACCATGATCCTGTTGAGTAGGCTTGAGGGGCCAAATGGCCTCCTTCTGTTCCTATTTCTTACAGGTTTATTGTCTTACCTGCAAGGTATTAATATTTGGTTCCAGAGATATACTACAGAAACCAATGAAAATCATTCATTTTTATGAGTCGTTCTTATTATCGTTGAACCTACAATCAAATCACTCTTTAATATTTCTATCTCAAGGTAATACCCCTGATTGTGTAACAATGTCTCTTAATTGGAGTCCAATTACCCTTGGGGTTTGGAAGGGGATTTTAAGTTAATTTCTACTCAAATGATGTGCCCATTTCTAGCACCAACCAAACCACCTGACCTTAGTAATATCAATAGTTTGAACCAGACCCCAATCCTTATGTAACTAATCTGGTGTCAAAATGAACATTATTCTCAGCTCTATAGTTCAACTTATGAACAAGTTTGTTTGATCTTAACCAAAAACAGAAATTGCTGGAAAAGCTCAGCAGGTCTGGCAGATCTGTGGAGAGAAGTCAGAGTTAGCCTTTCAGGTTGGGTGACCAGGAAGGGACCTGAAAGGTTAACTCTGATTTCTCTCCACAGATGCTACCAGACCTGCTGAGCTTTTCCAGCAACTTCGATTCCAGCCTCAGGTGACTGTCTGTGTGGAGTCTGCACATTCTCCCCATGTCTGCGTGGGTTTCCTCTAGGTGCTCCGGTTTCCTCCCCCAGTCCAAAGATGTGCAGGTCAGGTGGATTGGCCATGCTAAATTGCCTGTAGTGTTAGGCGCATTAGTCAGAAATGTAGAGAAATAAGGGAATGGGTCTGGGTGGGATACTCTTCGGAGGGTTGGTGTGGACTTGCTGGGCCGAAGGGCCTGTTTCCACACTGTCGGAATTCTAAGTTCTATTTTTGTTTCTGCTTTATAGCATCTGCAGTTTTTTTCAGTTTTTGTTTGATCTTAAGTAATGTCAACAATTTGTGTGACTTCTGTATTAGATTTGGAAGTATGTGGACAAGTATTTGAGTGTTACTGATTTCCTTGCAACATATGACAGGGAGATTGGATACTTCTTGTTAATTTTACTAGAAATGAAATGAAACATCCTTTGAATAACTTATTGTCACTCATATTTTACAGTGAGTAACACAGTAAAAAAACAGTGAAAATCTTCAACTGTCGCCATAATCTGGCACCATTTTGAATAGTTTAAAAATAAAAAGATATAACTGAAAGAGAGTCTATCTTCATTCTGAAGCTTTCGCCATGAGCCCTGAGCCCTGAGTTCATAAGACCATAAGACATAGGAGCAGAAATTAGGCCATTTAGCCCATCGAGTCTGCTCCGCCATTCAATCATAGCTGATAAGTTTCTCAACCCTATTCTCCTGCTTTCTCCCGGAGACCCTTGATTCCCTTGATACTCAAGAACCAATCTATCTCAGTCTTAAGTATACTTAATGACCAGGCCTCCACAGCCTTCTGTGACAGTGAATTCCTCAGATTCACCACTCTCTGGTTGAAAATGTTTCTCTTTATCTCCGAGAGTCAGCTTACCAATGACACCTGTGCAGCCACCCTTCCTCACCACCTCACTACTGCCTGTGCTGGACACACAAATGTAGGAATCACTAGTCCTCAAGTGCCATCCCTTCACCACCAGACCCACTTTACCACTGCTGCCAAGGCCAGGTTCCATGCTGAACCCACACTCACCCTGTAACCAGCAGTCTCCAGCTCCATTATTGCCATCACCTTGCCAATAACCAGGAGACCACACTTCAAGCTTAACATGAGTGCAACCAGGAACCCTGGTTCCACTGCCACCTTGGTAACATCAGGAGTCCCTGCTCTTGGCACATCTTGCTGCTGCCGCTGCAGCTGCCATCTTGCCAATGTCTGGGCTTACTGCAACCAGGAGTCCCTAGCTCTGGGCCTACCTCAACCAGGAGTCCCCATATCCTGGCCTACATATGCCGTCTTGCCCACGAGTCCCGCTCCAGCCACCCTCCTCCAGGATGTGGTGTCTCTGAACAAAGGCAGAGAAAGAAAGAAGACAAAAAAGGAAGTGACAGTTTGAAGTGGACAGCCTCAGGAGTCTGAACGCTGCCTTGGTTGTTTCCGCCGTTATCTTGAAGAACTGTGGCAAGAGGGTAATCACCAGGCAGTGAGTGAGGTAGCGAACATTTTTGTGACACTAGGGTGAATATCAAACATTGGAAACACTGGGCATGAGGGCTCTTTAGTAATTGCCTCCTGCTGGCCTCTGAGTAAAAGGAGAGAAATCATCGCTTTGAACCGGAGCGTAGTAATGTTTCCATGTACCTGCCATAACTTGGAAAGGACAAAGCAATGCCCTCAAGCCCAGTAGCTGCATTAAGGTGGTCCATTACAGGCTGATACAATCAATTCAATTAAAACTGTGAGAAGTTGAGAAAATGCAGCGCTCACTCATGGAAGCCTAAAGTGATCTCAAGCTCCATGTGGCCACAAAGCCATGAAATTAGACAGAAACACAACAACTTTCCTGTGAGGTTTCAAAGCTAATACTGGAAATGGGCAGCACAAATTTTGTTTATCCTCTTCTGACTACCACTATTTAAACCAACGCAGTGATCTTCTCCCCCAGGTCAGATACAGAACCTTCAAAATATGTACATAGATCGCTCAGTGTCTGTGAACACTGTCTGTAAGATAAATTCACTGATTCATCCAGCACAGAAAAGGCCCTTCAGCTTATTAAGTCTGTACTGACATAACTACCACCAAAATCACAAATTTCCTGCACTTGTCCCATATCTTCGAACGTTACGACGTTTGAAGTGATCATCCAAATATTTTTTAAAGTTTCCCAGGTAGTGTGTGTTCTTCATTTCATTTCATTCATAATGGAATAGTGGCCTTTATATCGAGAGGAGTGGAGTCCAACAATGCAGCCAGCATGCTGCAGTTATACAAAAACCCTAATGGGAACCCGTTGAACAGATCTGTGTACCATACCTTCGTAAGGATATATTAACCTTGAAGGGAGTACAATGCAGGTATACAAGGACGATACCTGAACTTCAAGGGCTCTGTTGAGGAGACACTATCCAAATTAGACCAGTTTTCTCTCGAATATAGAAGTTCAAAAGGGTTTATCTGATTGAAGTCTTCAAGATATTAACAGGAAAAGACACAGTAAATAAAGATAGACTATTTTCATTGTTTGAAGATTCAACAAGTAAAGGACACAGTGGGAGAATTTGAGCCAGATAGGTCAGAAGAGATGTTAGAAAGAACCTCTACACACAAAGGGTGGTAGACGTTTGGAACTCCCTTCCACAAATGGCAGTGAAGGCTGGATCAATTATTTGATTGGATTTATTATTGTCACATGAACCGCAGCAGAGTGAAAAGTTTTGTCTTGCATGCAGTACAAGCAGATCATAACAGACAAAAATGATAGGGTGATTGAACAGAGCTAGGAATACAAAGTTACGGCTGCAAAGACAGAGCACAAAAAGCAAGACCAATATTATTTGTCATTTTAAATATAAAGTAGATACATTTTTGTTAAGTAAAGGTATGAAAGTATCTGGGCCAAAGACAGGGAGTTAGGCCACAGGTCAGTCATGATCCCAGTGGATTGCAGAACAGACTCAAAGAGTTGAATGGCCTTTTCCTGTTCCTGTTTTTAGGATTTGGACATTGCTGTCCAGGCTGGAATTTGTTCTCCATCATGAGTTGGCTGTTGAGGAGCTGGTCTTGAGAATTATTTTGCCAAATCATTTCAGTCTGTATAATGCTGGTCCTTCCTCAGGATCATTAGGGCTGAGGGATGAAGAATTTTAACCTAGCTTCAATGAAGAAATAAGCAACATAAACCCAAACCTGACTGCAAGGGATATGTTAATGATGGTATTCCTATTTGCTCTCTTCTCTTGTCCTTCTGTGTACCAAAGGGTATAATTGGAAAACACATCATCCAGCACCTTAAATAGTGACTCACTCCACTATTGCGCGGTGGCAGCAGTGTGTTACTATGAACTGTGTTATGGACCAGGCCAGACCCCCTCAAAACATTTCAAGAAAGTGACCGGGACCCTAATTATGCTCATTGTTTGAAGCTGGTGTAATGCAGATATTCCGGGAAGGCAATTGGTCAAACCATGTATTTTAAACAAAACAGGTTTTATTTACAAGATTATTGAATGAAACACAGACAAAAGATAACAGAATACCAAATAAACAAACTATCCAAAAACCCAACAGATCATCGCCAACTTAATGATGCTGTTCCAAATACTTGCAACAATCCCCAGTAACTCCCCTTGGCACAAAAAGGTAAAATCAAGTACAGGGTCTTACAGGAGAGATAACAGAGAGAGAGAGAGGAGGATCAGCATGGACCTGCTTCTTTGGGTCCAGCAGCTTTAGAACTGTCTGACTGCTTTCAGTGAATAGCCAGACTGCCAAAAACCAATGCAGGTATACAAGGACGATACCTTCAAGGGTTCTGTTGAGGAGACACTATCCAAATTAGACCAGTTTTCTCTCGAATATAGAAGTTCAAAAGAGTTTATCTGATTGAAGACTTCAAGTTATTAATAGGAAAAGGCCTTCCTGAAGAAGGGCTCATGCCTGAAACGTCGATTCTCCTGCTCCTTGAATGCTGCCTGACCTGCTGTGCTTTTCCAGCAACACATTTTCAGCTGCCAAAAACCAAATCAAACCAGAGAAAGCTGAGCTGAGCAGAAATTGCCTTTGCTCTTTCCGACAACTTAGAAATATAAGTTATTTGTCCTACCTTTTCAACCCAGCCTTCCAAACGCAGAATTGCATATACATCAATCTTTGTAACTGCATTGACTTTGCGATAATCCATTGGGTACCATCTGGTTTTGGCACCATTACATGGGTGAGCTCCAGTTACTGTAACGCATTTCAATGATGTTGCCTTGGAGCATGCGTTCAATCTCCTTCTGCCAAACTTTAGAAGGTTAAACTGATAAGAACATTGCTTAATCAGAACAGCATCTCCTATATCTACGTCATGCATAGTTAGGTTAGTACTTCCCAGCTGATTTCCACATATTTCCCTGTGTGATAGTAACAACGTTTTCAAGTCATTTTGATTTTCCTCTGGAAGGTAACCCAATAATTTATCCCAATTTTTAAACACTTTCTCATTGTCCAATTTAATTTGAGGAATGTCCAATTCAGAATCCACTGAACTTGGTTGTTCACTCTGTGTTGTAACCCATAACACAGTCTCCTTTGGCTTTCCTTCCCTGTCAAAATAGCTTTTGAGCATGTTCTCATGACACACTTTGTGCGATTTCTTTCTATCTAGAGTCGTTATCAAATAGTTCACCTCACTCAATTTCCTTTCGGCTTGATAAGGTCCACTAAACCTTGCTTTTAAAGGTTCACCTATCACTGGAAGTAATACTAATACCTTAACACCTTATCCCAAACTTTGGTTTATGGGCCAACTCAAAATCTTCAGCCAATTAAGCTGTTAATCTTGTTATTTTAACTCTCTGTTCTTCCACATGATTTTGCATTAATTCAGGAAGTGAACTTTTGAACTCCTGTCTAAATGTCAATTTCTGAAATGCAAACTCCCTCTCTTTCTTCCTTTCCTCTCTCCCCTTTTCTTCCTCTTCTCTCTTTCTTTCTCTCTCTCTTCTTTCACTTTCCCTCTCTTTTTCTTTTTGTTCTGCAATAGCGATTCGTTCTTTTTCACTTCCCTCTGTTTTTAATCGTAATTTAAGCTGTTTCATTTCTTTTGTCCTTTCCTTGTCTTTTGCCTCTAACTCAAGCTGCTTCATTTTCAATTGAACTTTAGCCGTCTCTAAAGATTCTGATGGTGTTTCCAGAAAATTTAAATACTGAGTTACTGCTGTAATTATCTTTCCTTTCCTCATGGAAGGAGGCAGATCCAACTCCAGCCTGTCTGCTAATTCCAGCAGCTTGGCCTTAATCATGTTTGTAAAACTCCCAAAGTCACTTTTTCCATTCCCAGAGAACTCTTGATGGCTGAAAGAGACATTGCTATCCCAAGCACTGCTTAAACTGACTGAATTCAACACCCAGAACCAAAGACACTAACGACCCTCATCCCAATTTGGAACTGTAGAACAAATCTTGCAAAGAGCCCCCAATCTGTTATGGACCAGGCCAGACCCTAACTTTGCTAGTTGCTTCAAGCATGGTGTAGAGCAAATATTCCAGGAAGGATGCAATCGGTCAAACCATGTAGTTTTAAACAAAACAGAATTTATTTACAAGATTATTGAATAAGTCAAACAAAAGAGAACAGAATCCCCAAAAATTTAATCTATCTGAAAATCCAACACATCATCCCAATTTAATGGTGCTGTTCCCAGTACTTGGAACAATCTCTATGAACACGCCATGGCATAAAATGTAAAATCAAACACAGGGACTTATAGGAAAGGTGTCAGAGTGAGAGGATGATCAGCATGGACCTGCTTCTTTCGGGCCAGCAGCTTTAAAACTACATTCTTCCAATAATGAGGCGTCCAGAACTGGACACAATATTCCTTGTGGTCTAACCAGGGTTTATAGAGCTGCAGCAAAACCTTACGGCTCTTAAACTCAATACCCCTGTTAACGAAAGCCAAAGCATGATACACCTTCTTAACAACCCTATCAACTTGGGTGGCAACTTTGAGGGATCTATGTACATGTTGCTGGCTTTTACCTAGATACGGACAACATAGTAGAGAAAGGTTCTGTAGATGTTTCATTGTACTGACCAGTATCTACACATGTGATAATCACAAGCACTTCAAATTATGGGTTAATAATAAGATATGCATTTCCTAAAAGTGGCATGTTTCCTTAAGCATGTTATGCTTCAAGTCAGCACAGTTGAGGTGGAGTCTGAGACTTTGATACTTTTGGGTCATATGAATGACCGTGTTTGTTTTGTCTCTTAGAACTATGCCACATTCTAATGGTGAGACATAACAAAACATGTACCATCTGCACAATGGACTTCAGCAACTTCAAGGCTGCTTAGACAGCACTTTCCATACCCACAAGTATCATAACATGGAAGGACAAGGACAACAGACATGGGAACACAACCATCTGCAAATATCTCTTCAAACTGCACAGCAGCATGGCGGCTTAGTGGTTAGCACTGTTGCCTCTCAGCGCCAGGGTTCAATTCCACCTTGGGCAAATGTCTGTGTGGAGTTCCCACATTCTCCCACTGAGGTGGGCTTCCTTTGGGTGTGCCGGTTTCCTCCCACAGTTCAACAATATGCAGGTTAGGATGGATTGGCTATCGTGCCCAGGGATGTGCAGGCAAGGTGGATTAACCACAGGAGAGGCAGGATTATAAGGAAAGGGTTGTTTCTGGGTTGGATGCACTTTGGAGGGCTAGTGTGAACTCAATCGGCTGAATGGCCTGCACCTACACTGCAGGGACTCTATTCTGTGGCCATGCAGATTTGGAATGGATATAATTGTTGCTTCACTGCCGCTGAATCAAAATCCTGCAACTCCCTTCCTTACAGCATTGTGGGTGTAGCTAATTGCCACTGACTGTAACATTTCAAAAAGGCAGCTCTCAACCATTTCTCTGGCGCAATTAGGGATGGCCTAGTGCTGGCCCAGTCAGTAATAGCTACATCTCTTGGATGTTTTTTTTAAAAGCAGAATTTCCTGAAGGTTTCAGTTGGAAAATATTGACCCAAGTGGATACATGTGGTAACAATGCTCTTTGCACTCAACTAGTCAAAGATTTGCACTGTCCCTGTTCACCCATAAAGATGATGAGATGCCTATGAGACGTGATGAAATACTTAGGACAGGAGAGGTGAATTTTTCCAGCACATCATCTGAAACCTCATCACATAAAAATAAAGCACTCTGTAAAGTGTTGATTTTAACATTCTCACATTGTAATACAGAGAAACTTTGATTATCCAGCATTTGAGTTTCTGAATTTCGGATTATCCAAACAAGATTGCAAGGTCCCAATGCATGGCTAAACTGTGTTATCTGGCATTTGATTATCTGGCATTCAATTAACCAAACAAAATACTCCCTGTCCGTGACCTTTGGATAATCAAGGTTCCTTTGTACATGTTAATTTAAGGGCTATTGGATGGCATTAGGAAGATGGTAACATGGAATTAGTTTTACACAGAAGTGCTAAATAGATAAAATCAGATTGAGAGTCCATGTAACACCTTGACCAATTTTCTTTCTTGTTGATTTCAAGTGTACAAAAATGAGGAGAGAGTACTTGATGGTCTATCTCCATAATACTATCATCCAGGACTACTTCATCCTTCCAACACAATGCCAATGTTGTCAGGAATCTGAAGAAGCAAACACAATTAGTAAACAAGCATATGTTTCCTTTCTTGCTAAGACCAACAGATTAAAGGCAATGACTGAAAAGGATTGAAGAAATGGAAGTGTTGCTGACTGAGTATTTAGTAATGTGCTTACATAACTTCGCACATGAATCACAAAAAGCAAGTTTGCATGCACAGCAAATAATTAGGGAAGCTAATAGAATGTTATTGTTTACTGTTATGGGAATTGAATACAAAAGTAGGGTTATGCTTCAGTTATATCGGGTATTGATGAGACCATATTTGGAGTATTGTGTACTTTATTGGTCTCTTGAAGGATGTGAATGCATTGTAAGTCGAAGGTTAACCTCACTAATACCTGAAATAGGTGGTTGTCTTATGAGGGAAGATTGGACATGCTAGGCTTGTGCCCTGTGGAGTTTAGAAGTGTAAGAGGTGAATATAGAACCAGGTTCACTGATTAACAATAAGAAGGCAATCATTGAAGGAACATACATGATTCTTAAGGGGTTTGACAAAGTAGATGTTGAGAGAATACTTCCCCTCATGGGAGAATCTCAGACCAGAAGGCATAGCCTCAGAATTATGAATGCTAATTTAAAACTGAGATTAGGAGGAATTTCTTCTGTCAGAGGGTTGTGAGTCATTGTAACTCCTTGCCACAGAGAGCTGTGGAGACAGAGTCCTTGTGTATATTTAAGGCTGGGATAGAGTCTTGATCAGTCAGGAAATCAAGGGTTATGAGGATAGGACGGAAAGTGCACGTGTGGGGTTTCAGATCAGCTGAATGGCAGAGCAAGGACAAGTGGCTAAATTGCCTACTCCTATTCCTATTTCTTATGGTCTAATGATCTATTTTTTCCTTATAAAAGGTCACGAGTATTTGGAACTCTCTTCCTTCAAAGGTGGTACAAGGAGTATCTTTAAATAATACTGAGGATCATGGCTTTTCAAGTAAACATCAATGTAACTTTTAGAATGTGGTCAGAATTTCTGCTGGACATGGAAAGACAAGATATATTCACTTTGTACAAAAAGAAATGACTAAATTCTATGAAGGACTCATCATGATTTATTTATGACTTCCAGTATTGACATGGCTTTGTGATAGACAGGTGTCATACAAATTTAACAACTGAATGTTAAGGGAGAACATTTAACGTAACTCTGTCACAATGAGAGCTGTGATTAATATTGTCCAACTACTGAGAAAGAACAATGGAAGAATTCTGATAATTTTTTTTTCTTACTGATGAATACCCAGTCTGTACATTCTGACTGAGAGGAAACCTTGTGTAGAATTAATTGTGGACAGTAAACTCCCCAGTGACCAATGCGCACAGAGTAGAATGCTGCTGGTTGTATGAGTATTCTGGACAATGGGGTCTTTATTATATAAAATATAGCTTACTCAAGAGTTTCAGTTGATATATTGTTGCGTAGGATTTACATGCATTTTAATATTTACTTTAGTGTTTATGATGTTGGCATTTATGTTTGTACAGTGCATCTCTGAAGAGTCTTAATAATTAGCATGTAAATATTTTTACAGTAATGGTAATTTCATTGCAATGAAATGGTGAGATGGAGTTTCTGGTGTGTAATAGGGTTCTAATTTCATTGGGAGAGATTTTACTGGCAAACCAACTAAACAATTGCTCATTTGACTTTCAGTCGAGAAGATCAAAGATTCTTTCTTTTCCTTTTGATTAACGAAACACTCATAGTTTTGAAATATCATTTAAGTTTCAGTTCTGGAGGTTCAGTGAAATCTTGACTGAAGCTAAATGTATGAAACAGTTGCTTCTGAGAAAGAGAAATCATCCAAAGCTGTTAAGAAATAATTTACCTCAGTGTAAGGAGTTTGGCTTCAACATTCCATACCAGAAGTTAAAATTCAGATGAGGTTACTTGAAGCGGAGAAAGTTTGAGCTCGGTCTTATGAAGGCTCAAGGAAGAGATGATCAGATTCTCAAGACTGTGGACTTGAAACAGTAGTGAAGCAACTCTGCGGAAGGGAATTCTCTCTGTGGTGCTTGAGAATTAAAGAATGCAGTTAGGATTAATGGGATTGTAAATTACTGTGTTTTTTTCAAAAGCTCTAAATGTGTATAATATGGGAACAGTTGAAAAGTGTGGATTTGGAAAAGCACAGCATATCAGGCATCATCTGAGGAACAGGTGAATGAACATTTTGGTCATAAGCCATTCCTGAAGAAGGGCTTATACCCAAAATGTCAATTCTCCTGTTCCTTAGATGCTGCCTGATCTGCTGTGCTTTTCCAGCATCATT
Organism: Chiloscyllium plagiosum; assembly: GCF_004010195.1. Lineage (NCBI taxonomy): Eukaryota > Metazoa > Chordata > Chondrichthyes > Orectolobiformes > Hemiscylliidae > Chiloscyllium > Chiloscyllium plagiosum. The sequence goes on from NC_057726.1 coordinate 8,701,221, forward strand.
CTCTCAATATTAATCTCCAGCATCTGCAGTCCTCACTTTCTCCTGGAAGATGAATAATGCGCAGCTCAAACACTTTGCACAACCATCCAAAGTTAAAACTATCCCATATATGTTTTTGAGCAATTTGAACTTAGTTTAAATATTATACTGTTGCTTTTTTCAGATTCCCTACAGTGTGGAAACAGGCCCTTTGGCCCAACCAGTCCACACTGACCCTCCAAAGAGTAGCCCACACAGTCCCATTTCCCTCTGACTAATTGACCTAACACTATGGGCAATTTAACATGGCCAATTCACCTGACCGGCACATCTTTGGACTGTGGGAGGAAACCAGAGCATCTGGAGGGGACCCACACAGATACAGGGAGAACGTGCAAGCTCCACACAGACAGTCACCTGAGGCTGGAATCGAACCTGGGACCCTGGCGCTGTGAGGCAGCAATGCTAACCACTGAGCCACCGTGCCACCCTTGTTGTTAGATATTTTGCTTCTGCACAATGTAAAGATTAACAAGAAATGTTAAGATTAATTTTAGCCTGGCACTAACAATATTTCAAGTAGGCACCAGAATATCTAAAGCAAAATACCATTGTTCAAAGTGCAATGTGTTCAGTCTTGGAGTGTGGTATTTCATTCACATCACATACAAAGTTTCACGATATGATTGAAATGCTAAATAATCATTTGCTTTTTATTTGGCCTGTAAGTTTAATTTATTTGAAAAGATTGTAACAAAGAGCGTATAGACACATGAATTAGGAGCAGGAATATGTACACAGGCCCTCAAGCCTGCTTTACCATCCAATAAGATCTGATTATTGAACATATCTGCCTCTCCTTGATAACCTTTCAAACCCCTGCTTATCATGAATCTACCTACCTTGGCCTAGCAAATATTTAAAGATACTATCTCGCTGCCTGGAGCAGCCCAGGATATATCTGGTCTGCCGCTGGGGACTTATCACCCTTCAACTACAGCCATGGACACAATGGGCTGAAACTTTTCTGTAATTCTTATTTCAATGTCTTCAGTTGAGCAGATGGTATCTAGACACTGCGATTCCCTAGGACCTGAATACATCTTCAGTTGGATTTGCACATTTGCCTCCTCAAGGCTGCATTTGTGGACCTTATAAGTGCATCCCCAGCGTTGGCAAGTTCAACTCCAGAGCCCCTCGTTGGGAGAGCCAGTATAATTCAATGAGAGCACAGAGAGTGTGCTAACCAAACTGTTAAATGTAGTGTGGGCTATCACCACCAAACAGCTTTCTGATATAACAGCATCTCCTGTTCATATATCTTCTTCAACATAGTAAATTATCCTGAGGAACTTCACAAAGTAACATCAAAACCAAAAACTGATCTAATGCCAGAGAAGGCGAAGCTTGTTGGACAAGATGAATTTTAAAGGATGCCGTTAAGGAGGAAAATGGAGTAGAGTGGTGGCGAACTCTGATGATGGAATTCAGAGCTTATGGGTCTCCCAATTTTCATTCAGTTCTGGACATTGCAAAGTAACATTGAAATCATGCATATAATGTAATCACACTCATTTCTGCACTGGGCATATTTAGTTAAATTTCCTTTCAATAGAAACAGACCACATGAAAGCAGAATAAAGATGTGAAATGGAGCCCAAAAATCTAAAGTGTCCTGCCCAATCTGTCTAGATTTCCACCTTCCTCTTTAAAACCTACAAGGTTTGGTCATTTAACCTAATCTATTTTATATGGATGGATGCGCAGTCTTAATAGCTAACACTCCTATGATATTCCTTAGATTATTTTACCATATTTAAGACACCACGTAAATGCAAGCTGCTTTTAAAAAAGACCAAAAGGGGGAAAGTTTACATGAGATCTACTCAGTATTACGGATAAAGGAAAAACAAAATTAAAAATTACAATTGAGTGAAGACTTGAAGACTCAAGGTGAGGAATGGACTGAAGTTAATGAATACTGTATCTATTCTTACTATTGGTTTCTGTACCTTCTACAAAAGCAACCACGTCTATTACAAATGGTGAAGGATGAATGATAAATAGAAACTATTCCAGTGATGTGCACACACGAGAATAGATGGCGAAAACACATATCTACTGATTACTTCACAAGGGGCAGCATTGGTTCCCTTATTTAGGGAAAGGTATTATTTCTTCAGAGGCTGTTCGGAGAAGGTTCACTTGAACGATCCCTAGTATGGAGAGACTGTCTTCTGAGCCAAGGTTAAACATGTTGGGATGCTACTCAGTAAAGTTTAGAAGGATGAGGGGAGATCTCATTGAGACATAAAGGATTTTTAAGGGGCTTGACAAAGTAAATGCTGAGAGGATGCTTCCCCTCATGGGAGAGCTTGGGACCAGAGTGCATAGTCTCAGAATTAAAAGATGTCAATGCAAGATGGTGATGGTGGAATAGCAGCACTTGGGCTCCTGCTTGTCTGCTGCTTTCTTCCATCCGTTTCTCTTTTTCTTTTCTTTTTCTTATGTTATTTCTACTTTTCTTTTCTCTCTTACCTTTTGCCCACAGGACGCTTGGCTGCGGCAGAACCGGCGGAATTGGCGATTATAGTGAGTGTGCGTCCAGTGGTAAAAAATGGCACTGGACCATGACAACTTTCACATTGGTGAGTCCAGAGCAAGACTCAAAATGGTGTCTGTGGCATCGATAACGACTCCGATGTCTCGAAGGGTTCCACTCTTGCATTTGGTCCGGAATGTTGTGAACGCTGATATATCAATTGATTCCAAGATGGTGAAGGTGAGGTGGGCTCAGCGGTGGACTTTGGTGACTTTAATGTCAATGGGTCTGGCACAGGTGGCAGCAAGGTGCAGGACTTGAGGTGGTGGCATTGGCAGCCCCACTGTGGTGTTGGTGAGTCCAGCACAGGCTGCGCTGGTGAATTCGGCTCAAGACTAATGGTGGCAGTGGCTAGAGTGATCTGGACATTTTCTTTACATTTTGTTTCTGTTTCTTTATTTTTTGCTGTTACTTTTAATGTTAACTATTCTACGGTAAGATGATGCCTGAGAATGCTGACTCTGCACACTTTTCACTGTACCTCTGTACTCTTGTACTTGGGTACACAACGACAAAACATCTAATCTAACCTAATCTGGAGGCTAGGAATAGTTGCTTCTCTCAGAGAATTACAAGTCTTTGAAACAGTGAGCTGTGGGGACAGAGTCATTATGTATGTCTAAGGCTAGGATACTCAGATTCTTGATCAGTCTGGGAATTAAGGGTTTCAGGGACAGAACAGGAAAGTAGATGTGAGGAATTTTGGATAAGCCATGATCTTATTGAATGGCGAAGCAGGCTTGAGCGACTGAATGGCTTTCTCCTGTCCCTATTTGCTCTGATCTTATTGCCTTTACCAAAACAATGTCCACGACATTTGTAATGTGTTCAAGGGTTAACACTGAGTTACTAAGCCACAAAAGAATAGCAAAGAGGGAAGCGCGCTGAAGTGAAAACAGAACATCTCTTCCGCTGACATGGAAAGTCACCAAGCAGGGGCACAAGTTGAATGTAATTGACAAATAAGCCAATGGGAAATGAGGAATAAATTGGTGTAGTATGGAATACACAGTCTGAAATTGTCAAGGAAGTAGATTCAACAGCAACTTTACAAAGCAAATGCAAATGTGTTTCTGAGTAAAAATGATGTTCAGGGCCATTGAGAAAGATCAGGGCTAATACAACTAATTTAGCTCATATGGAGAACTGGCATAGACATCATGGGGCAAATGTCTTCCTCTGTGCTGAAAGATTCAATGAGTAGACTCTTTTATAAATCCATTTCTGGGTTGTATCATTCTGAAATTAACCAGAGAACTTCATATATCAGAATTTGCCACTAATCAGACATTCATGAGGGTAAGATCCCTCTTTCGTTTTCAAAGGGATATTCATTTTCTTCAAACTACCACCACCGGGCTCAGGCTCGCTTCACCGGATCTAATCTATGGGTTGTGATGATGTTTTTAAACAGGTTTTGTTTCTGGTACAGGGGATTACAATGATATCCAAGCTCCTTCATTCGATTATCTCCCTGTAATCTGCCCTCATTCACCAATCATTCTGTAAATAAATGTACTGTAGGAAAATACCAGAATCCTGTGATCCTATCTAAAAATAATCATTAATCAAAAGCCATTTCAAAAAATGTTTCGAGTCAGGATGCTAAATAAAACATGAGGCATTAGTACTATCAAAAGATGAAAATGCTTTTATGTAATTAGTTTAAAATGTTGAGAAGAAACTTGTCTTTTTTTTCACAATTGGAAGCCTTAATTATCAATTTTGCTTTGGTATTTTCTCTTCCTCGATAATCGGCAGAAGAAAAAAGGCTTTAAAAAGAAATGATTGTCCTGCTTAGAAGTGAGTGAAATCCTGTATTGATTGACATTATCAATGGGTCAGATAGACAGTGGAAAAGGTAGGATTGCTTTCTTGTGTTGATATCTGCCAACATGTAACAGGGAAAGTGCTGCCTGATAATGAACCCACATGCAACCAAAGGTAATGGGCTTTTAAAATGCCAGGATAATTTTAACTAGTGTGTGATCAATAGTCATTCTCCTGCAGGTAAAACACTCCTGCATGTATTATTAAAAGGTTCCTTTAAAAAATCTAAAATAATATCTAATGGCGATCTATGAAAATTGTATTTTTCCCTTGGTGTACAAACACTTGACAATGCTACTTTACTGGTATGCATGCAATTTAAGGTTTAGAAAATATTGTGAAATCTTAAATGAAGCAGATAAACTTAACAGCATTGTTGGAGAGAGAAACAGTTCACATTTCCAGTCCAGTATGACTCCTTTTCAGAATTGATAGGAGCTGGAAAACAGTGTTTTTATGCTGGTGAGGGGGAGAAAGTGGAATAGGTTTCCAGGGTGTTCAGTGTATCAGTCCAAAGGAGTGATAGTGATGGTAAGGGAACAATTGAGATGAAAGATGAGTGTAAATGAAGGCATGAAAAGGATAACATTGGTCCAATATGCTGGGAGCACAATCAATAAAATGCAAACAAATTTAGGATTAGGGATGGTTTAGGATTAGGGTTAGGGTCAGTGTTAGGGTTAGGGTTTGTGTTAGGGTTAGGGCTAGGGCTCAGGTTAAGGTTAGGGTTAGGGTTTGGGTCAGAGATAGGATAATGGAGAAAGTTGTGAAAATGCATGAAAATGGAGTAGAGATGTCATGTTCTAAAGTTGTCTAACTCACTGTTGATTTCTAAAGTCTACAAAGTGGAAAACAACTGGATGTTGTTTCTCAAGTTCTTCATCAGAACACAGAAGCATGGAAATGTTAGCATGGTAAAACAATGATTTCTTATAAATAATAATTTATTTTTATTGCACAGAACTAGATAATCAGTGACAGAATGGAAGACCTCCACAAAGCCATGACTGGTCCACGTTTGGACCTGCCAATGTCAAGGAAGCTGTATTGTGAGCAGTGAACACAGTACATTATATTGAAAGAAGTTCAAGTAAAATGCAGGTTCACCTGTAAGTTGTGTGTGTGGGGCTTTGTAGAGTGAGGAGGGTGAAGGTGAATGGGAAAGTGTTACATCTTCTGAGACTGCATGGAAAGGTGTCATGGTGGAGTGTGGAATTGTTAAGTGAGATGAAGGAATGTACCAGGATGGTTGTCCTTGCAGAATGCTGACAGTGGTGGGGAGAACAAGACATGTTTGGTGGCATCTTCCTTTTTGTCCTCATATATAATCTCAGACACTATTCAGAATGAAAGAGGGGGTATTCATTTGTCACCACAATGTTTGTTGACCTAAATTGGTTCCTAGTCTAAATCACTCAAAGACAAACAGCCCAAACACAGAAAGGAACAGAGGCAAAAACTGACAAGATTTGCATTGATATTGTGTCTTTTATGTCGTGAGGCAATTCATCGAGTATTGTGGGAATCAATGGCCACTTTGATTGAGAGAGTAATGGGACTTTGTGCTATTATATTTTCATGTTTAGATTAGATTCCCTACAGTGTGGAACCAGACCATTTGGCCCAACACATTCACACTGAACCCCCGAAGAGTAGCACACCCAAACCCATTCCCCAACATTTACCCCTATCTAACTTACACATCCCAAAACACTATGGGCAATTTAGTGTGTCCAATCCACTTAACCTGCACATCTTTGGATTGTGGGAGGAAACAAGAGCACCTGTAAACCCACACAGACATGAAGAGAATGTGCAAACACCACACAGACAGTCACCCAAGGCTGGAATTGAACCCGGGTCCCTGGTGTTATGAGACAGCAATGCTAACCACTGAGCCGCCCATGTTGCTGAATTGCAAACCTATTAGAGCGGTGTGACTGTAATGGGTCACTGCTTAAAAAAACAGTAGTTGTCCATTTAAAACATATTTTACTCCCTCTCTTAGAGGGTCATGAGTCTTTGTAGCTCTGTCCATGAAAAGACGGTGCAAACAAATATCTTCAAAATAGAAGTAAGTAGGTTCTTGTTAAGCAAGTGATTGAAAGGTAATGAGGGGTAGGCAGGAATGTGGATTTGAGGTTACAATCACATCAGCCATGATCATATTGAATTGTGAAGCAAGCTCAGGGGGATGCTCCTGCTCCTGACTCATTAAGTCATACAGCACAGAAATAAACCCTTTCGGCCCAACCAATCCATGCTGACCATGTACCCAAACTAAACTAGTCCCACCTGCCTGCTCTTGACCCATATCCTTCCAAACCTTGCTTATTTATGAACTTATTCAAATGTCTTTTTAAATGTTGTAACTGTACCCACATCCACCACTTCCTCTGGATGTTCATTCCACACATAAACCACTCTCTGTAAAAAAAGTTGCTCCTCATGTCTTTTTCAAATCTTTCTCCTCTCACCTTTAAAAATGTCCCCTCAAAATGAAATCCCCCACCTTGGGAAAATACGCCTGTTATGCATCTTATCTATACCTCTTATAGTTTTATAAACCCCTATAAGGTTACCTCTCAACCTCCTACGCTCCAGTGAAAAATGTGCCAGCATATCCGCCCTCTTTTTCTAAATCAAACCCTCCATTCACAGCAACATCCTGGTAAATGTTTTTCTGAACCCTCTCCAGCTTAATAATATCCTACCTATAACAAGGTGACCAGAACTGGACGTTGTGTTCCAGAAAAGGCCTCACCAATGTTCTGTATAAACTCAACATTACATCTCGAGTCTTGTACTCACATGTTCATATATTTATATAACTGAGAAGTCTTGAGTACATTCAACTGCCTTGCAGTTATTATTCTAAGTTACAAATGCCATGTGGAGAAGCATATTCAGTTTTTGGCAGAAGATAGACTCAATCATGATAAACAGTAAAGTTTTATTAAGTAGTACTTATTAGCTAGTTACATTGCAGCACAGTTACACGATTGCCTCTTGGGAAGCATTGGGCTCAACTTCAGAGTGAGTACATTTTACTGATAATGGAAGATTATGATACACAACCTAGAGACAATCGAATAACCAGGACAGGTTATGATAACCTGTCCAGCTCCTCCTAGGAATTGTCCTTTATATCCTAATGATCAAAGTGTATCTTGCAATGTCAGCTCCCCCCTTTCAAGTAGTAACTACCTCACGCAACAGGGGCAAGTTAAGATTTAGGCAGCGGAATGACCAAGGAGATGAACAATAAAACACAAGGATAAAGGGGGAAGGAAAGTAATCAGTGAACACTACATGAGGCATTACCAGGAAAGGAGGTCCTGGGTGGAAGGTTTGCTCAAGTGGTTCAGCAGGGTTTAAACTGGTATGGCAGGGGAGTGGGAACCTGAGCTGTATACCGGAGGTGAGAGTTGATGGAGATGCGGCAATAGCAAGAGGTAGTGCAGCCAGTGGGAAGGAACTTCCTGGGAAAGAACCAAGGGATCAGTTAATGTGTGTTTGCTTTAATGCAAGGAATATCAGGAATAAAAGTGATGAGCTTAGAGCATGGATCAGTACCTGGTGCTATGCTGTTGTGGCCATAACAGAGACGTGGATTTCTCAGGGGCAGGAATGGTTGCTGGATGTTCCAGGGTTTAGAACATTTAAAAAGAATAGGGAAGGGGGGAAAAGAGGCGGGGGTGGAACACTGCTAATCAGAGAGGGTATCACAGCTACAGAGGTTACCATTGTTAAGGAAGATATGCCTACCGAGTCAGTATGGGTGTAAATTAGGAACAGCAAGGGGTCACCTCATTAGGGGTTTACTACAGGCCCCCCAATAGCAGCAGGGAGATTGAAGAAAGCATAAGTCGGCAGATTTTGGAAAAGTGTGAATGTAGTAGGGTTGTTGTAATGGGTGACTTTAACTTTCCCAATATTGATTGGAACCTCCTTCGAGTAGATGGTTTAGAAGGAGCTGTTTTTGTAAGGTGTGTTCAGGAGGGTTTCCTAACTCCGTACGTTGACAGGCCGAAGATGGGAGAGGCCATTTTGGATTTGGTGCTCGGCAATGAGCCGGGGCAGGTGTCAGATCTTGCGGTGGGAGAGCATTTTGGTGATAGTGACCACAACTGCCTCACATTCTACATAGCTATGGAGAAGGAGAGAAGCAGGCACAATGGGAGGATATTAAATTGAGGAAAAGGAAACTATGATGCTTTCAGACGTGAGTTGGGAAGCATTGACTGGGAGCAATTGTTCCATGGAAAGGGCACTATAGACATGTGGAGACTGTTTAAGGAACAGTTGTTGCGAGTGATGCATAAATGTGTCCCTCTGAGACAGGCAAGAAGTGGTAAGGTAAAGGAACCTTGGATGACGAGAGCGGAGGAGCTTCTCGTCAAAAGGAAGAATGCAGCTTACGTAATGTGGAGGAAGCAAGGGTCTTGCTCAGCTCTAGAGGATTACAGGCAGGCGAGGAAGGAGCTCAAAAATGGTTTGAGGAGAGCAAGGGGGGTCACGAAAAAGGCTTTGCAGGAAGGATTAGGGAGAATCCAAAGGCATTTTACATGTATGTGAGGAATAAGAGAATGATCAAAGAAAGAGTAGGGCCGATTAGGGATAGCATAGGGAACTGTGTATAGAGCCTGAGGAAGTAGGGGAAGCCCTAAATGAGTTTTTTGCTTCTGCCTTTACTAAAGAAAAGGACCTTGTAGTGAATGAAACCATTGAGGAGCAGGTAAGCATGCTGGAATGGATAGAGATTGAGGAAGCTGATGTACTGAAAATTCTGACAGACATTAAGATTGACAAGTCACCAGGGCCAGACCAGATTTGTCCTCGGCAGCTTTGGGAAGTGAAAAATGTGATTGCTTCGCTGCTTGCGAAGATCTTTGCATCCTTGCTCTCCACCGGAGTCGTACCTGAGGACTGGAGGGAGGCAAATGTAATTCCTCTCTTCAAGAAAGGAAATAGGGAAATCCCCGACAATTACAGACCAGTCAGTCTCAAGTCTATCATCTACAAGGTGTTAGAAAGGATTCTGAGAGATAGGACTTATGACCATCTGGAAGAGCATGGCTTGATTAAATGCAGTCAACACGGCTTTGTGAGGGGCAAACATGCCTCACAAATCTTATTGAGTTCTTTGGGAATGTTACTAGACAGGTTGATGAGGGTCAAGCGGTGGATGTGGTGTATATGGACTTCAGCAAGGCATTTGATAAGGTTCCCCATGGTAGGCTCATTCAGAAGGTCAGGAGGAATGGGATACAGGGAAATTTAGCTGT
>NC_057726.1:8710932-8740064 GCF_004010195.1 Chiloscyllium plagiosum
GACACAAAGGTTGGAGGTGTCATTGACAGTATAGAGGACTGTTGTAGGCTGCAGCGTGACATTGACAGGATGCAGAGATGGGCTGAGAGGTGGCAGATGGAGTTCAACCTGGATAAATGCGAAGTGATGCATTTTGGAAGGTCGAACTTGAAAGTTGAGTACAGGATTAAAGACAGGATTCTTGGCAGTGTGGAGGAACAGTGAGATCTGGTGTGCAGATCTCTTAAAATTGCCACCCAATTGGACAGGGTTGTTCAGAAAGCATATTGTGTTTTGGCTTTCATTAACAGGGGGATTGAGTTTAAGAGCGTGAGGTCTATAAAACTTTGGTTAGACTGCACTTGGAATACTGTGTCCAGTTCTGGTCGCCCTAATATAGGAGAGATGTGGATGCTTTGGAGAGGGTTCAGAGGAGGTTTAACAGGATGCTGCCTGGAATGGAGGGCTTATCTTACGAAGAGAGTTTGACTGAGCTCGGACTTTTTTCATTGGAAAAAAGGAAGAGAGGGGACTTAATTGAAGTGTACAAGATAATGAGAGGCATAGATAGAGTTGATAGCCAGAGACTTTTTCCCAAGGCAGAAATTGTTAACACGAGGGGTCATAGTTTTAAGCTGTTTGGCGGAAAGTATAGAGGGGATGTCAGAGGCGGGTTCTTTCCACAGAGAGTTGTGAGAGCATGGAATTCGTTGCCAGCAGCAGTTATGGAAGCAAGGTCATTGGGGATATTTAAGAGACTGCTGGACATGAATATTGTCACAGAAATTTGAGGGTTCATACATTAGGTTTACCTTACATGAGGATCAATGGTCAGCACAACATCGTGGACTGAAGGACCTGTTCTATGTTCTATGTTCTATGTTCTATGAGGAGCAGTTATTTCTCTTTAGCCTAACACTCACCGATCACCATTGAGCACAGATGATAAATATTGACTCTCAGGCCATTGCTGGCTCAATTTTGCTAATCCTCGTTTCCAAAGCATTATATACCTTTGCCCCTCCCTCAGTCTTTTGACATATTCTCTGAATATGCTATATGGGAATGGCCCAGTTTCCTCCACTCTACCATTAGTGGCCATACTTTCAGCTGCTTCGACCTGAAATTCTGGAATCCCATACACCACTGGACAGCATGGTGGTGCAGTGGTTAGTGCTACTGCCTCTCAGTGCTCGGGGCCTGGGTTCAATTCCTGCCTCAGAAAACCATCTGTGTGGAGTTTGCACATTCTCCCTGTGTCTGTGTGGTTTTCCTCTGGTTTCTGCCCACTGTGATGAGCGGGTTAGGTGAATTGGCCAGGCTAAATTGCCCATAGTGTTAGGTGCATTAATTGGGGTAAATATAGGAGAGGGGAATGGGTCTGGGTGGGTTAGTCTTCAGAGGGTTGGTGTGGACTTGTGGACCACAAGGGCCTGTTTTCATACTGTAGGGAATCTAATCTAAATCTCCTGTTGACACTCACTTCTCTTTAGCCATAATTCTGGTCAGCCTTCATATGCATCAAATTTTGTTTTATAATCTCTCTTTTTGCAGGTCGAAAGTGTCAAATCAATGCTAGTTGTTGTTGAGAGAAAGATTGAAAGAGATCTGATAAAGGAAAACAGTTTCAACTGGAAATATTAAACCAAAATGATGGACATATGGCTTAAATTTCAACTTCACAACAAAATATAAAATGCATTGTGACCGAAGGAAACCATCTGGAAGGTGAATTAAAAGCAAGCTAACGTTTTCCTCCTATATAAGTTATAACTGGATTGTAATGATTTTAAACAGCAATAAATAATGAAAGCAGGATATAATTGCTGTGTTATTTTATTTGTTGTAGCTGTCATTCCCTACGATGCACAATACATCACCCAGTGATTAGGAATGCTGCATTTTACATTTAAGAGGCTGCAAGAAATAGGGTTCTCTGATAATCATTTGACATTACTTGATTTTATTTATTGTCGTTTCTAATTTGGAATGCTGAGCTCTCTCTGACCCACAAATTTACATGGGAGTTTTTCAGAAGCAGCAAAAAGCATTAGCTTTCCATTTCATTAGATTCCCTACAGTGTGAAAACAGGCCCTTCGGCCCAACAAGTCCACACTGGCCCTCCAAAGAGTAACCCTGCCATATGCCAATCTTGCTGGGCAGATTAGGTTTTAATTGGACCTCATGTCACCAAACGGAGGCTTGCAAGATGTCTGTCTCTCTCCTTCTGAATCCAAACCCTTCTCTCTTTATTTCACCAATAAAGTGCTCTGTTGTGCAACTGCATGAACTATCCTATGGAGATGTTCTTGAATGACAGTTGACAGTTATTTTCATTGAATAGAATCCCTACAGCGTGGAAGCAGGCCAGTTGGTCCATTGAGTGCACAGCTGAAAATGTATTGCTGGAAAAGCGCAGCAGGTCAGGCAGCATCCAGAGAACAGGAGAATCGACGTTTTGGGCATTTGTTGTAGCTTATGCCCAAAACGTCGATTCTCCTGTTCCCTGGATGCTGCCTGACCTGCTGCGCTTTTCCAGCAATACATTTTCAGCTCTGATCTCCAGCATCTGCAGACCTCACTTTCTCTCCATTGAGTGCACATCAACGCTCGAAAGAGCGTCCTACACAGACCCATCCCCATACCCTGTCCCTGTAACTCTGCCTTCCCCATGGCTAATCCACTTGGGCTACACATCCCTCTTCACTATGGGAAATTTAGTATGGCCAATCCACCTAACCTGCACATCTTCGGACTGTGGGAGGAAACTGGAGCACCTGGAGGAAACCCACACAGACACGGGGAGAATTTACAAACATCACACAGACAGTTGCCAAAGGGTTGGATCAAACCTGCAATGCTAACCACTGAGCCACTGTGCCACCCTTTCTATGACTGTGAATGGGTGAAATCAAGACTGATCACATCCCAGGTGATTATGTCGTTGTAGGGAGTTTGGGAAAGGAAAGAGACTGGTGGACAATGGGTGTAAAGATATGATTCCACAAGATTCTGCCAATACCTGATACAGGATAATCTTAATTGACCTACTGATCTTTTCCAAATTTGCATGTGAGCATATTTTACTTGCTGTACTGGAAGAAGGTAGTTGAAAGCCCCACTCCAGAATTTGGAGCATGGGCTACAGGTAACATCACAGGCTTTTATTCTAGAGGCTCATGCTGATGATGGGAGGTACAGACATTTCAAATCCCACCATGGAAGGTGATGGAATTTACATTCCATGAATAATGACTTTGGAATATAGCATCGGTCACTGCAATCATGTAACTACTATTCAATTTTTGTAAAATTCAACTTGGCTCACTCATGTTCTTTCGGGAAGGAAATCTGTTTTCCACACCTGATCACTCAAGCCCTCATCCAACCATTTCTGGGACTAATCTAGTTGCAGGCATGGCTATCGTTCGTTAACAAGACCAAGAGGTCAAACTACACATACTGCAAGGGAGAATGCCCCTTGTTTATTGGCAATCAGAGCCTGACTGAGAGCCTGACAGGTAGAAGGGCTGGGGTTGAATAACATCTTACCCTGATTCTGACCATTCTGAATTGAATTGGCTGCATTGTCACATTCTGTCCCTACTTCTGTGTAGCCGCTCATCTTCACCTGGGATCTCTCATTCTGGGACTCAATAGCAAGTTCTTGAGTCTCCTACCCTCACCTTGATTTTAGGAGGAAGACTACCTGTGGCCTTGCCAAAATCTGTCTGGTGCATGGTTTGGTGGGCCCTGCCACACATTTTCCAGTAACAATCGTGACCTTGGTATGAACTATTTAGAGAGAACACAAAAACTTTGAGAATTTCTTAATGAAAACGTTTTCAACTGAATTCCCCACCTCACATTGTGTGGCATTGGAATCATTCAGCCTCACCAACTCCATCTGACTCCATTGCAACAAACAGTAGCAGGAGGATAAATCAGGCTTTCCTCAGTGTGTCCACACTGTTATGTTAGTGCTTCATTTGGAACCAGGAATTAGATGCCAGGTAAACAAATGGTAAATCTGAACAGGAACACTTTATTGACATTGCACACACCTCCACAGACGGTTCTAGTCTAGATCCAAGCTCTGACTCTCCAGGTCACCTGACCATCTTTCTTAAAGGGGCAGCACCCTTAACTACATCCATTCATGGCACCTTCATGTGGTGAATGATACACCTCTCCCTCTCCTCGGAAAGAGAGTGCCTGGAGTCAAGGGGAGGCTCTCAGACATTGTGGGCAACATTTGTGACTGAAAGCTGGCACTATGCCCAATCTCCAGCCCTTACTGCCAGTAGTGCCATACTGTCAAGAAAGTGTCAGCTGTTGTATTTTTCTCTGATCATAACTCCAGGCCAATGCTGTGGTGTTATCATGTCAGATGCAATGTCCCTTTAAAAGCTTATCATGTAAATGAGCCAAGAAATTGGATACAATCACACAACCAGAGGCTCTGCACTGTCATGTTTGAGGCACAGTCTGTGTCTAGAGATGATTTCATACTGTTGTTGAGTTGTAAATAATTCACTAGAGATCTTCAAGTAAACAGATTTGACTTATCTGATTGCGTTACCTGTAGATAGCTGTTATTGCAAGTTGCTGATTAGTGATTTCATCCTCCAGATTAATACATTGTTCCAGCTAGTCCTCCCTGCTCCAGGTATTTTGGAACAGGGCAATCCTTTATAGAGATCTCTGACCAATTACTAGGAAACTTTAAAAGTGAGCGGAGGGGTCGCTGACCATTAAACGGCAGAAAGACCTATCCATCAGGGAAATACCTGGCAGCTAATCAGCAGGCCTGCCATATTGTGAAAGATACAACACACTGAACAAATGAGTTCTGGATCCTTTATTCAATGCATCAAATGAAACTTATAGCACTCCCTGAATTATGTTCCCATCAATACTAATGGAGCTGAGCATTGCAACCTTGTGGAATTTCTATCTTGGTAACACAGCCATTGTAAATGTCAGCCTCTCGATCCCTCCATTTTAGTTGCTTTGTTGGTGCTGTTCGTGAAGACATGTCACAAGAATCTGGAGGGTTGCGTTGATGACAGCCTGCACAAAGGCGCCTTGAGCACGTTTGGTCAGGGAGATCTTGCTACCTAATATCATCAAGAAGCTGACCAAATTCCCACAAGCGGCCTGTCGGTCTGAAAAGCATCAAACATGTCAGTCATTGGCTGATCTCAGCACCAATCAACCCTGATGAGCTATGCATCCTACATATGATTTTAAAGTCATATCAAAGGTCTATCTGAATCAATGTGTAGAACAACAATGGCTCACTGCCTCAGAAGGGGGTGAAAGCAGTATCATTGAATATTTTTTAGGCTGTGGTTGATGGATTTGTATTGGAAAGGGATAGTTGGGACAGTGGAATCTGAAAGTGAAGCAGATCAGCGATGGTCTTATTCAATGGCAGAACAGGCTTGAAGGGTCGAATGGCTGCTTTATCTACTTTTATTTTGTATGTGCCCATGTTGACAGGCTTGCACTCCATGAAGCCCCTTTACCTGAACTCAACCCTGGCTAAATCGATCATCTGTGGATTCCACATGCTAGCTGCTAACAATCTGCCAAAAAAAAATGGAGGGTCCGAAGTAGGCCATTTCAACCCATTCAGTCTTCCTCACCCTTCAATGAAGTCACGGCTGATCTGATAACCTCAACTCCACATTCCTTCCATTTCCCTCTGAGCCTTGATACCATTATTGTTTAAAAATCTGACTATTTCATCCTTGAATATACTTTATTACCCAGTCTTGACAATTCTCTGCAGGAAAGAAGTCCACAGATTCATGTCTTCTGAGATAAGCTATTCCTCTTCATTTCTGTCTTTTATGGGCAACACTTTAGAGATCATGTCCTCTAGTTCTGGACTCTCCCACAAGATGAGACAACCAGTCTGTATTTACCCTGTCAAGTCCCCTAAAAATCTTCAAATCTCTATACTACAGATAAAGGCCATGTGTCGATCATGCCTGCACTGACCCTCTGAAGAGCATCCCACCAAGATCCATCCCATTTCATTCACTCCATATTTCCCATGGCTAATCCTGCACATTCTGAGACTCTTTAGGCAATTTACCATGGCCAAATCACCTAATCTGCACATCTTTGGACTATGGGAGAAAACCGAAGTACCCAACACAAACCCACATAAACACCAGGAGAATGTGCAAACACCACAGTCACCCAAGATTGGATGAACCCAAGATCCATGGCACTCTGAGGCAGTAGTGCTAACCACTGAGCCAACATGTCACTCTAAATCTTAGAAAAGACCATATTTGATGGGATTTAATTTGATTTGATTTATTATTGTCATACATAGCAAGATATAGTGAAAAGTATTGTTTTGCATGCTAATCATACAAATCATACCTGACATGAGCACATCAGGGTAAGAGAACAGAATGCCAAATATAGTGTTACAGCTACAGAGAAGGTGCAGAGAAAGACCAATTCTAATATATGAGGTTGTTCATAAGTCAGCAAACAGCAGGGAATAAGCTGTTCTTAAATCTATTGGTACATGCTTTCAAACTTTGGATTTTCTCCTCAATGGAAGTGGATTGAAGAGAGTATAAGCAAGGTGGGGTGGGGGACGTGGTCTTTGATTATGATTTGGAGGAGCCGGTGTTGGACTGGGATGGACAAAGTTAAAAATCAGACAACACCAGGTTATAGTCCAGCAAGTTTATTTGGAAGCACTAGCTTTCTGAGCACTGTTCCTTTGTTGAGTAGCTAGCTAACGAAGGAGCAGTGCCCCAAAAGCTAACGCTTCCAAATAAACCCATTGGACGATAACCTGGTGTTGTGTGATTTTTAACTTTGCTTATGTTGGCTGCTTTCCTGAAGCTGCAGGAAATGTAGATGGAGTCGATGAAAGGAAGGCTGGCTTTTGTGATAGACTGAGCTGTATTCACAGCTCTCTGTAATTTCCTGCAGTCCTGGGCACAGCAGTCGCTATATTAAGCTTTAATGCCTCCGGACAAGATGTTTTCTGTGGTGCATCTGTAAAAATTGGTAAGTCATTGTGGACATGCTGAACTTCTTTAGCCTTCTGAGGAAGTAGTGGCATTGGTGTGCTTTCTTGACTGTAGTGTTGACTTGGATGGACCAAGGCAGATTGTTGGTGGCATTTACTCTAAGGAACTTGAAGCTCTCGACTACCTCCACCTTAGCACCATCGATACATGTTTTTCACCCTGCTGGCTTTGTTTGCCCAACTGTTTTGCCCTCTCCCTTAGCACCATCTCCACTTACTTTTTACTCCTTCCCCTCTTTTCTAGCATATATGCCAACCTTTTCCTTGCTACCACCAGTCCTGAAGAAAGGTCGCTCGATCGAATCATTAAGTCAGCTTGCTCTCTGCAGATGCTGCCTGACCTGCTGAGCTTTTCTAGCAATTTCTGATTTTGTTGTTGTTTGTGGGAGTTGGAGTATATAAAATTGGTTGCTATGTCTCCTACATTCTAATAGTGACTACACTTCAAAAGTACTTCATTGGTTGTAAAGAAGACAGATGCCCTGAGGATTTTTTTGAAGACATGGTAGATATGGAAATACAATTTTTTTCCTTTTGTATGTCTGGTACGATTTCTTTTATTCATTTTGTGTGTTGTGAAATTTCCTCTGTGCCCCTCGGTTCTCATTCCTTCTTATAAAACATAAGCTTGAAAATTCAGATTGTTTCTCTCCTTATTTCATAATTTTCTTCATTGTTTTTGTCCTTGATGGCTGCTGTACACTTTATGCTTCCTCTGAGTTTCTCAGTCTGAGACAATGCTCCATGTTTTATGAGAGTCTCTTACTAATGATGCTGTCATTCTCTTGTAGTTGAAAAGAAAAGCAGAGACATTTGGAAGGAGTGCTCCCTTCATATTGAGATAAATTGATTTAAATTTGAAAACCTTTTCAATTTCAGTGCCATCTCATGTAGTGACAATATTGGTTGGAAAATACAATTGCTATTTTCTAACTTGCTGCGTGCAATGGTCATGTTAAATGATCAGACAATGTTTTTAAACAAATCCATTACTTTATTTCAAATGATAAGATAATTAAAAGGTTTAAAGAGTCTGACGCCAAACATAGACTATTACTGAACAACGCAACATGATATTATCTTGGCAGGCTTTTTATCTTGAGTCTGTGATTTGCCTCCTAAAGCAATTTGGTCTGTGCATTTCCCTGCATTCAGCCAACATTTAAATTGAGAACTGGGGAAGGAAAGAGTTCAAGCAATAGGGGATCTCAATGACACAGTTGAATGCGAGATGGAACACATTAACTCAGCTCCCAAGCAGTCTGAAGTAGCATGCTGACCTCTGGTTCACACGGTCGTGGCATTCTAACCCTACCCTAGAAGATTGAAAACAAAAGTTGGGTTGATGTTTCAGTGCAGTGTTGAAGGGGTGCTGCAGTGCCAGAGGTACTGACTTTCGAGTGAGACATCCTACATCTCTCAGGGTCCAAAATTGTTGACTTCTGTGTTGAAGAAGACAAACATTATAGTCAACGTTCATCACTCAACTAACATATTATTGATGTGCAGGTGCCGGTGTTGGACTGGGGTGGACAAAATCAAAAGCCACACAATACCGGGTGATAGTCCAACAGGTTTATTTGAAATCACAAGCTTTCGGAGTACTGCTCCTTTGTCAGGTGATTGCACTACAACCTGATGTCATGTGACTTCTAACAGATGACAGAAACAGGTAGTTTATTTCATTATTGTTTGTGGGACCTCACTGCATACAAAATGGCAGTCATGTTTTCCAGACAAAGGAATAGTGCATTAAATGTATTAAACTGAGGTTAGATTGCTTTGATGTGAGTTCTAGAAAGGCTAGCTCTTTCCTTAGTATGAAAATATTTTACCTTCAACATAAATTGACCACCCCATTCAGAGCAGCTACAATGATGGCTGAACAACAACTGGCTATCCTTTCTTCCAAAGAAATTATTCTCTGTGATTAAGAAACAATACACAAGGATCTTTACTCAATGTTAAACTTTCCTTATGTGTCACATCTGGAAATGCTTGAATAAGACATTTGGAAGGACCTTTGATCTGTCTTTCTCATGACTTAACTGCATGATGGGAGACAATGGAGAGACATTTAGTTTTCATCTGGGCACAGCATTCTATCCCTGGCAGTGTTTGGTCATGACACTGAATACCTAAACCAAAAGAATGTCTATTACGTCCACTGGCATCTGATTCCTGAACCACCAAAAAATTGCTCACTTTCCTAACTCCCAAGAAAATAACTTGTTAATGATTTGATCAGATTTCTGGATTGTACACCTTCTATAGCTATCCAATATCTAAGGCTAAACCTCAGATCAAATACTAATTTCTGCACACATTCTTTGAAATGCAAAATTTGGTGTCACAATTGAAATTCTCAACAATATTAACTTGACAATGTGTCTAGTTATTTCATTGTTAGTAATTAATTAATTGAATTAAGATGACTGAAGCCTGAGTTAGTCTCAGTGTTGTACCAATTTACGCACTTTAGTTGGCAACTCCAGCTCAATCTCAAAGACTGCACATGTCTGGGATGAGTCAGTGCTAGATTTTAATACCTTCACTTCTAATGGACAAATAAAGCTGCAGCTGAAATCGGTATATGCTATTGAACTCTTAGAAGCTTTTTTTTGGTTATAATTCAATAATGGCATATGGGCATTACTAGCTAGGCCAAAATATCATTGCCATTTTGATAAATGTGCATAATATGTTGGATTTATTTTTAAAGAAAAGAAGA
Source organism: Chiloscyllium plagiosum (assembly GCF_004010195.1). NCBI lineage: Eukaryota > Metazoa > Chordata > Chondrichthyes > Orectolobiformes > Hemiscylliidae > Chiloscyllium > Chiloscyllium plagiosum. The sequence goes on from NC_057726.1 coordinate 8,720,713, forward strand.
GACCTTTGAGTTTTGCTTAGATGCTTCAAAGTGTCTTTTATAAGAAGATCAGATAATCAATTGAACAATGACCTAAGTGTATCATTTCTAAGAAAGCATGTGAGTTCAGACTACCCTATAGTGTTAATGAATAAAATATTTATACAGTTGAGGTTATGACAGGGAGATGCACTAATTTTAATTTTGGCATTAGAACCGAAAGTTTACGGTCTCAGTTCAGAAGAACTCAGTAGAACTCAGAAATAAAACAGATTTTGTCTGAGCAAGGGAATCCAGGAGATCTGTCAGCACAGCAGAAGTGTTTTATTTGGCAGCTTCCAAGCCTGGAGAGTTGGTATGGAGTTGCATCAAGTTGTTAGAACTGAGAAAGTCTAGACCATCAGAATTGTGTCGGCTTTATGCCATCAGACTAGAAAGGAAATCATTAAAGTAAGGTCTCAGGTCTTGAAGAGAAAGAAACAGTTAACTGCCTGTTAATCATAGATATAAAAAAAACAAGTATTTGCTGATTCCATCCGATGATAAATTCGGACTATACATGCACACCTCCAATTTTTATTTTTTAAACGTGTGTACATATATACAAGATAAAGTCATTAAAAAAAAAATTACACCCTAAAAGAAGATAAACTGAGATGGAAGTCACACTTATTTGACACTGAGAATCCGTAAAAGTATATTGTTGCAAATCAAGTTAAAATGTTGCTTTACAGTCTGTGTTCAGATATTTCTAACTGTAGTGGCTTTGTTTGCTTCTGCATTAAATTAACGCTTTGTTGTTAAAGAACATCTGCAGCCTCTTGTGACTATGTTTCAGTGACAAACCACAATTATAACCAAGTGCAAAAATTAGCATATAATCAATTAAACCAGTTTTCTTTTTGGATCTGACCTGTCTGCTGTGATCATACCCTTGAGAAGGTCATGATGACCTGTCTCTCCAAGCCTCTCATCCATCACGGTGTTGACATGGAAGTGGATTTTGAATTTTGGGGAAACCGTTAGGGGCCATCTACATTAAATCTGTGTTATGAGTATTGGTTAAGTTATTCAAGAAAGTACATTAGAGATCAGATCTGCTAAGTGAAATAAGGATTGCATTTGTCCAACCTTTGAGATAGTTGGTAGTGAGTTGACTTCTTGAACTGCTGGAGTCTGTGTGTTGCAGGTAGCTCCAAAATGCTGTCTGGTGTGGAGTTCCTGGACTGCATCCCATTGGCATTCAAGGAACTTCAATATATTTCCAGATCAGGATGATGAATGACTCAGAGGGAAACTTGCAGGTGGTGATGTTCCTTTGTATCGGCTACCCTTGTCCTTTTAGATTGAAGTGTTATGGGTTTGTAAGATTCTCCTAAGGAGCTTAGGTGAATTTCTGCAGTGCATCTTACAGTTGGCATGCACTGATACACGAATTGATGCCATTAAGTGGCTAATTCATTGCCACAGAAGAGCCTCATCCTTTGATTCTAGGATTGAACCAGGTGGGCCCTTGCGTATCAACATGCATGATAGCTAAATGGTTTAACCATCTGATCACCTCTGAGATAGGGGTGGAAGTGGTTCCCAGGGGCTGGGGTGGGTCAGCAGTTCTAAGAAGTGAGATCTCCGTCCTGGGATATTGCATCCAGGAAAGTCCTAAAGTTGGTCATGCCCAGGTCAGAAGAATTGTAGTTTGGCAGACCTTTCTTAAAAGGTCTCTTGCCAGTTGTCCACCCAGCAGGTAAAGAAGTCTAATACCTCACCAAGATTCTGTCTAGCACATCTGCATTGAAATAGAACTCAAATCTACAGTTAATGAACCACAATGACACACAGGGTAGCCATTTCTCACATTTACCATTTATCTTTCATGCCCATAAGGGGGTCCAAGAAACATGTTTTGCCACTCCATCCAGGGTCATGTTCTTCTGTCACAGCAAGTCCTCAAATGCTTTTAAAGGAAAGTTTCCACTTTAGAGTTGCCTTCTTGCCAACGTCAGTCAATTATTCTGCGATCAATCGTTGCTAGGAAACTGGTGTCCACAGCTATTTCAGGCCTGGTGTCTGCCAGGAACTGATGCAAAACATTATCCAACAATAGGAAAGGTTTGAGGTGGAACCAACCCAGGTTTCCAATGGTTGATCTTCTCCTTTTGGGATTCTGGGAATTGGGGAGGTGTGTGAGTTGTGAAGGTGGGGGGATTAGTGGCAAGGTGCTGATGAGTGCAACAGCCATCTTGGTTAGGCATGTTAATGAGTTATTGAACAATATCATTTCTTGAGAATGACAATAATATATCTACCTGTTTGGCTACATTTTCATATTCCGAAGCATTGAGAAGTAGTCCACTGTCATTGTTTCCCCTCAATGAAAATGCCTAAATGTGTACTATTCCTCCTAAAACTTCATAGCATAGTTACCAATATTTCCAAGGTTGTTTAAAGTGGACATTATGTGATTTAATATGCAGGGATTGTAACTGGAATCATCATCATAGAATCCCTACAGCGTGGATTCAGCGTGGATCCCTACAGGCCATTTGAGTCCACAACAACCCTCCAAACAACACCCCACCCAGACTCACTCCCCTATTCCTGTGATCCTTTATTTCCCATGGCCATCCACCTAACCTGCATATCTTTGGTCTGTGGAAGGAAACTGGAGCACCTGGAGGAAACCTTCACAGACAGTCGCCTGAGGCTGGTATCAAATCCGGGTCCCTGGTGCTATGAGGCAGCCGTGCTAACCACTGAGTGACTGTTATCACCTTCTTTGTTTCATATTCTTCACTTCAAGTTGAGCCACCTGTCCGTGGATTGGATCCGTGAAATGTTTTGCATAGATCAATCTGACATAAACTAAATATCAGTTAAATAATTGGTTAATTGGTAAGTAATTTAATTATTGTGGTATAATACGCCTAGAGGGCTCTTGTGGTATTACGGTAGTGTCCTCATCTCTAGGTTAGAAGGCCTGGATTCCATTCCAACTTGTCCCAGATGTGCCAGAAGGCTGACTAAAATATCTATAATGCATCCTGATTAAACACTTCTGGCACAATGGTAGAGTCCCTACTTTGGAACTAGCAGGCCTGGGTTCAAGTCCCATATGGTCCAGAGATGTTTCATAATATGCCTGATCGTGTTGATTTTTTTAAAAAAATCTGTAAATTTCTATCTATATCAGTATGGTCTCCTCTTGCTTTTATTTCTGCCATTACGCTTTTACACTGAAATGGGAGATTGGTCGCACTAACTAGAAATTTATGATATTCTTCTTTAAAAAGCGCAACAGTTACACACTACAGAAAACCAGGGAGCCATGTTCAAAGGAGCCGACAGCTTTCCCTCTGCATTCCTTGGGAGAACGAAATGCTGTCAGGTAGTAAAAGTGATAAAACATCATTTTATTCAGCTCCAGCGGTTGTTATAAGCCCTGAGGGCCTCATTACCATTCCTCATATGAGTGCCTCAGGGCCACTAACGACTGTGATGCCTGAATCAGAATGATGTTATTGCTTTGTTATCTTATGAAACGAATTGTTGCAAGTGAAAGATAATCAAAAAAAACGGGGCTCAGCTGTAAATCCGAGAATTGCCTGCCTCGTGGATTTGTGGCAATATTGAGGCTGCTTTGCCAAACAGGATGACGATATGAAGAGTGATCTGGATGGCAGTGTATTTCAAAGTAAATTGTATATGTTCTCTATATTCATGGCAACTTCCAATTGGTATAACATCAAATTTGCGACAAAGAAACAGACTGTTCAGACTAATTGGTTTTTGTTCCATCTCAGGCTTTTCCCATCAGCTATGTATCTAACACTCATAGTGTATCCTTCTACATCTTCTGTTGTCACGTTGTTAGCTAGCTCTGTTTAAGAATAAGAATGAGTTGATTATTATAGAAAAATGCTCTATTCTCTAATGAATATACTGAGCTGCTTTAATATATATTTTGCTGCAAAATTCCAGCATCTTTTTAAACAAAAATTGCTGGGAAAAACTCAGCTGGTCTGGCAGCATCTGTGGAGAGAAAAACAAAGGTAACGTGTCCAGTCCAGTGGCCCTTCTTCAGAACTGGACTGCTTTCAGAACTGTTTTCTCTCCTTAGCTGCTCCCGAACCAACTGAGTTTCTCCAGCAATTTCGGATTTTGTTTTTGATTTCCAGTGTCTGTAGTCCTTTGTCTTTTTTCCCTTAGCATTTTCTTCTCTTCCTGCTTATGTTCCTCGTTGCCATTCTATTTTGTCGGCGTCAGTCTCTAGTTGCCATTGGTTTCAAAGCTGCCAATGTCACCTCGCTCTGTTAGCTATTCTCTACAAGTGAGTGGACATATTGTTAAATTTTAATCAGAAATTGCCGTATTATAGTCAACCAAAGATATCGAGGGCCATGGGACAAATACAACTTTTATAGGGTTGGCAAAAGCAGTGTGGCCAAATGGGTGCCTTCTGTGGGTTGTAGTGATATATCTCGCCCACTAGATCATTTCTCAGTCAGTGCAACTGAGATGTGTAGGTGCCGGTGTTGGACTGGGGTGAACACGGTCAGAAATCGCATGACACCAGTTACAGTCCAACAGGTTTATTTGAAATCACAAATAAAGCGATGAAGCACTTCACCTGACCAAGGGGCAGTGCTGTGAAAGCCTGTGATTTTAAATAAACCCGTTGGACTATAACCTGGTGTCGTGTTACTTCTGAAAATGCAACCAAGTACAGATGACCTCTAGTCAAGCCATTCATCTCTGCCATTTGCAGGCTCTCACTGTCCAGCATAGAGTCACACAACACAAAAGAGGAGCATCAGCCCATCAACTGCCAGATTTACTGACAACAGTGATGATGCTATTTCTAGGGTTTGAAACAAAGACTTCGCTTTCCCTTTCCTGGTCAAGTTGACAGCATAAGTTTAAGGTGAAGAGTAAGTGGTTTAGGGGGTGCCTGTGGAAAGATTTTTTTTTGCCCAGAGTGGGGAGAAATATGGAATGTGCTGTCTGAGAGAGTGTTGCAGGCAGGTGCTCTCATAACATTTAAGATGCATCTGGACAAGGCCTTAAAATACCAGGGCATAGTAGGCTATGGATCAACTGCAGGTAGATGCAGTTTGGTGTCAGTTGGTCAGCATAGACATGGTGGGCCGAAGGGCCTGTTTCTCTGTTGAATGACTTTATGACAAACCAAGCCAAGCCAGTGTATTCCCCAAACCTCATCAATCTCGGGAAATTGACAGGGAGCTGCTAACTGGTTTGTTCGAATGTTTCACTTGACAGTCAATAATCAAAAAGGATCCGGAGACACATTTCAACATGAATGGGTCATGGTGCCAGATTTTCTTTCTGAAAGGATATCCGTGCGAGACATGGAAATTTGACAGAAGGTTTCAAAATCACAAGGGGTCTGGACAGATTAGATACAAAGAGATTATTCCCACTCAAAATGACTAAGACCGAGAGGAAACTGATTGAAAGTGTTTTGAAAAAGAAACAAGGACAATGTGGGGAAAAGAAAAAAAATAGAGTCTGCAATGCACTGCCTCGGAATGTAGTGGAGATGAAGGGCTTATGCCCGAAACCTAGACTCTCCTGCTCCTTGGATGCTGCCTGACCTGCTGTGCTTTACCAGCAACACATTTTCAGCTCTGATCTCCAGCATCTGCAGACCTCACTTTCTCCTCGGAATGTAGTGGAGGCAGGTTCAATTGAGGTATTCAATAGAGTATTAGATGATTATTTAAAAAGAAGCAATGTGTAGCATTACTGAAAAAAGTAGGAGAATGGTACTCAATCAGATACTTATCTGGACAGCAGATGGACCGAATGCCTACCTTTTACATTGTGACAAGCCTGTGATAATGAGCTTGGAGAAGATTTGTAGCTCAGGTTGAGGTTCTGGATGTTTGCTCAGTGAACAAGCTTATATGTCCAGAAGCTTGTGATTTAGATGAGCTTTCACAACACAGTGGAAATTTCATGGTCACATGTACTGAGACTCACTACATAATTCCAAATTGAGTCAATTCATTTGATTGAAGATCCTCAGCTGCTCTGGAGTCTAAATTTAAATTTAGAATTTCAGTCAAACTTTGGCAATTGTTTATCAACTACAGTTGACCCCCCCCACCCCCATACAATATTTCCAGAACCTTTGGAGAAGATATGATTGGACAATATATCAATTCATTTTTACTCTTCTGATCTATTTTTAAATTGCCACAGAACCAAAGGAATCTGTGTAATGTTGGATAAAAGAGTTGGTTGCTCACTCAGTAAAAAAACTTTTGAAATGACACATTTTACTGTGAATCTTGCACTCAGAAATATAACAATGGAAGCAAAAGCAGAACTTTACAAGTTTAGTTTGAATGAAAAAGGTGAAGAGTCTATTAGTAATGTTGCATTGGCTGACGCCATAACTTTAATCATAAACAGCAGATAACCTCTCTCATGTAAATAAAGTCCTGTTAAAAATTAAGTGGCAAAGAGAAAAGAAAGGTCATCAACTAAGTCAATTTTCCATACAATATTAACACAAGCAAATTCTCCTTTATTGTGAAATACATTCTATGCCTTAGAGAATCTCTGAAATCATTGTATTGTACACTCTTAGGTACTTATTCAAGCGTAACCATGCCAACTCTCTGACTCATGTGCACTGTATCATATTCTACTTTGTGTTGTGCATAGTTTTCAACAACAAAACATCTGAAACTTAAATGGAATTTCCTGCACAATATTGAAATTTCCCCAGTTGACACTTTGTGTTATGTCTCATGCACAGTCTGTCAGTATGCCTTTAAGGGATATGCCCATGATGTTACTTGCAGTGGTGGATATCTGTAGAAAATTCCAACAGGTTCCTGGAAAATTCTTTGAAAATTTAATTGAATACCAAACAGACAATAGCCTTGGACATCAGAGAACTCAGACAAAGAGAGAGTTCCTTATGTTTAAACTGCATTCGTTTTCATAAGTACAGAAAACTGGACAGATGTGTAGATAAGGTATTAAACAACTTGAGACTTGGTTCACTCAGGTGGCTGGATGTGATACCAATAGCATAGGTTCAATTCCTGCACCCCCTGAGATTACCATGAAGGGCCTCCCTTCTGAATTTCACCTGAGGCATGGTGACCCTCAGGTTAAATCCCACCACTAGTCATGTCTCTCTAATCTGAGAGCTGCCCTCTTGCCTGTTAGGATGATGGTGATTTTACTTTTACTTTAAACACCGAGAAAACGGCTAATTTATTTTTTGATTGGCCAATATGATCTCTCAAGATAAAATAAATCCATAAGATTGTCTAATGGAAAACAAAACAAAAAAAGACAGGTGTATTTTTTCAGCAGAAACACATAAACAGTGCAGTATAATATAGAAGCTGAGAGAACATTATTTTCCTTCACTCATAAAAGAGATACGTGACAAGTGAGCAGGTAGTAGACTGCACAGCTGTGCACTGAGCAGACAGTGTGATTTACAAATATAAATCCAAGCCCTTTTCTTGACTGTTTCTAGAATATATAACCAGCTCAGATTGTACAAAGTCTTTGCTGCTACATTGCATAGGAACAGAAACCAGAATTGAACAATGTATAACATGCCCCTCATCCATGAAGAGAGTGAGGAAGAACACTCCAATGATGATTATTGTGTACTTATGTTGAGTGATAGCAAAAACCAGCAAGACAGCCAAGTTGTTAAGCGAGTGCAACAGAGAACAAAGTGCATCTCTCCAAATGGGTTTATGGTCGACAGATCAGGCAAGTTGTCAAACCTCCAAAGCGTTACAGTTTAAATATTCCAAAGTTTGAAATGTTAATCTGATAAGCTATTTATATTGAATTGACAACATGTGTATCTGTTTGGATGAGCTCTATCTTTGGAAAAAGAAGGATGTTGCTTTAAGTCTCACAATTAACTGGTTTTATATATATATGTATACATATATATATATATATATCAAGATATCACTATGTCATAAACTGTGACCATAGGGTCATAAGATCTCGTACTCCATCATTCCTCAGATCACTGGAAGGATGACACTGTTCTGGAAGAATGCTCCCTTGTTGTGAACAATTAGTTTAGCATTAGACCAGACCCTCATGTGCCTGAGGAATGTATTGCTTGCATGTAATAGTTGTAATAAATATCCTTTGGATCCTCAATACTAAAATATCCACATCCACTTTCTTATGTTACAGGAGATCGTGTAAGCATTGCCAGGTAGAAACAGTTGTCTGAAGGCAAACTCACAGCAGCCTGATTAGCTGTGCCAATGAAGAGTCAAGAGAATGAAGCAAAAGGCTGTTGTTGATCAGTGCAGAGCAGCACCAAGGTGGGGCAGGGCAAGTAGAATTCAATGGAAATGGGAAAATTAAGACTTTGATTTTGCAAGCCGGTTACATAAGCTAACGATTAAGGAAGCTAAATGCTTAAATACAACATATCCCCAACTCCATCCCAATTTTATGATTAATGGAAAGAATGAGTTTGAGTAGAACTCTGTGTTGTACATCTTTATTTCAGCACAGTAGTGATACACAAAGAAGGATTAATCTATTTCATTAGAACATAGAACAGTTCAGCCCTTTGGCCCATGATGTTTTGTTGAACATGACGCCAAATTAAACTAATACTTTTTTGCCCACCTTTGGTCCATTGCCATCCAATTTTTATGAGTTTATTTAAAAGTTTCTTGAATGCCCCTATTGTATCTGCCTCCACTACAACTCCAGAAGCTCATTCTAGCTTCCTACCACGCTCTGTGTAAAAAAAGGTGCCCCTCACATCTCCTTTGAACTTGCCCTCCTTATCCCATGTCCCAGAGTATTAGAATTGTATGTTCATAGAGATATAAAGTGACAGAGTACACAAGCTGTCCAGATTAGAGTGGTGCTGCAAAAGCACAGCAGGTCAGGCAGCACATTCAACCCATCGGCTCTGCACTTCCAGGAACATTCCGGTTAATTCCATTCCTGGCTCTTTCACCACACCCCGGAATTCGTCTCTGACTTGCACTAAGCTGTGATCCACCAAGGAGCTGTTAGCCAGATGCAACAAGAGTCAGGAGGTGGGATGAGTTCACAAATCCTCTCCCACACACTGAGCAGTTAAATTTCCTCTCCTCAGTGTGAGCAGATTGGTATTTCCACAGGTATTTGTGTTCAAAGCTCTCTTCACAGCCACATTCCTTAAAATGTCTCTTATCAGTGCAAACACATTAAACAGATGCATTGAGTCCAATTTTAACAACTTGATACTGTTATTTTTAAAACACAGACAAATCTTAATCTAGAATGCTATGTGCAGAAATTGAGAGTTTGAATAATACCAAAGGAATTGAAGACAACAAGTGTTGGTATCAGGAAAACTGAAAAAAAAACTTCTCAACTTTTTTTTAGGACAAGCTGATGAGAATACATCAAAGGCAGACAATTCTATCTTGCCAATCTGCTGTTTCCTATACAGTGGGCGATGATTGCCTTGAGATATTGTTCCTATGCACTTGCATTGAGAGTCACTGAGGCACTGTGTGAACCCAGTGATGGACAGGCGAGATTAGTGTTTGGTTTATTTAAACTGGCAAGGCCTGGCCTTCCATTTATATTAAGAATAATACTGTTTGAATGGAAAATTTGCAAGGGAAAGTGCAAAGGCAAAGGTATTGGGATGAGATTTGAGAAAGACGGAACTTACATTTTTATCATACTTTTTCTAACTCTAGGATGCTTCCCAGAGTTGGGTAGGTTCGGGGTCAGTAGGGGAAAGTTAATTTTAGAATAATAGAGTCACACAGCAAGGAAACAGATGCTTCAGTCCATCTCATCCATGCTGACCAGATATCCTAAATTGATGTAGTCCCATTTGCCATCATTTGGCCCATATCCATCTAAACCCTTCCTATTCATGTACCCATCCAGAAGCATTTTAAATATTGTCATTATACCAGTCTCCACCACTTCCCCTGGCAGCTCATTCTATACACGCACCACCCTCCGTGTGAAAACGTTGCCCTGAAAGTCCTTTTATATCTTTCCATTCTCACCTGAGTGCATCTGGGAAAATTAACATACAGTGAAATTCACAACTAATCTTGGAGGAACTGTTTGGGCGAAGTTCACAGCACAGAAGCATTGTTTTTAATTGGGACCTACAGAAACTCTGAAGTGGTGAGTAGAGTGGGTTCTTTCTTGATTATATGTTTTTTGAGATATGTCTCTTGATTAAACTTATAATATAAGCCGTAACTATTAATTTAACCTGGGGTAATATTTTGTAGAGGAATAGGACGGTGTTATTTTCTGGGTCTGTAGATTGTGAAGGAGTAAAAATGTCCTTTAGTAGAGTGATATGTGTTTCTTGTCAGACGTGGGAGTTTAAAGAGAGTTCAAGGGTTACTGCGGATTATATCTGCATTAAATGCTGTTGGTTGCAAATCTTATCAGACCGAATGGATTGGTTGGAGAGACATTTATAAGCAATGAGGAATTTGCAACAGCAACAGTATGTGATGGATGGCAGTTGTAGGAAAGGGGGAAAGTCTCAGATACAGCCACATAGATGGGTTAACTCCAGGAAAAGTAAGAGATGTAGGCAGCTAGTGCAAGCGCCTTCTGTGGCTATACCCATTTCAAACAAGTATGCTGTTTTGGAAAATGGATTCTCAGTGGAACGTAGCACGAACAGCCAAGTTTCTGGTATTGAGACTGGCTCTAATGCAATGAGGGGTATGTTGGGTTCCAAGAAATCAATTGTGTTAGGGGACTCTCTAGTCCGAGGTACAGACAGATGTTTCTGTGGGCAGCAGCAAAAAATCAGAATGGTGTGTTGCTTCCCTGGTGCCAGGATCAAGGATGTCTCAGAGAGGGTGCAGAATGTTCTCGAGGGGGAGAGGGGCCAGCAGGAGGTCATTGTCCACATTGGAACCAACGACATAGGAGGGAAAAGGTTGAGATTCTGAAGGGAGATTACAGAGAGTTAGGCAGGAATTTAAAAAGGAGGTCCTCAAGAGTAATGATATCTGGATTACTCCCGGTGCTACAAGCTAGTGAGGGCAGGAATAATGGTAGAGCAAATGAATGCATGGCTGAGGAGCTGGTGTATGGGAGAAAGATTCACATTTTTCAACCATTGGAATCTCTTTTGGGGTAGATGTGACCTGTTCAAGAAAGATGGTTTGCACCTAAGTTGGAAGGGCTAATATACTGGCAGGGAGATTTGCTACAGCTGCTCAGGAGGATTTAAACTAGTAAGGTGGGGTGGGTGGGACCCAGGGAGATAGTGAGGAAAGAGATCAAACTGAGACTGTACAGTTGAGAACAGAAGTGAGTCAAACAGTCAGGGCGGTCGGGACAATATAGGACTAATAAATTAAACTGCATTTATTTCTAGATTAGATTACTTATTTACAGTGTGGAAACAGGCCCAACAGTCCACACCAACCCACCGAAGCATAACCCACCCAGATCCATTCCCCTACACCTACCACTATGAAGAATTTAGCATGGCCAATTCACCTAACCTGCACATTTTTGGATTGTGGGAGGAAACCGGAGCACCCAGAGGAAACCCACGCAGACACAGGGAAAACGTGCAAACTCCACACAGAGAGTCGCCTGAGGCGAGAATTGAACCTGGGTCTCTGGCGTTGTGAGGCAGCAGTGCTAACCACTGTGCCACCATGCCGCCCACCGATGCAAGGGGCCTACAGGGAAGGCAGATAGACCAGTGAGCCTGACGTTGGTGGTGGGAAAGTTGGTGGAGGGAATCCTGAGGAACAGGATGTACATGTATTTGGAAAGGCAAGGACTGATTAGGAATAGTCAACATGGCTTTGTGCATGGGAAATCATGTCTCACTTGACTGAGTTTTTTGAGGAAGTAACAAAGAGGATTGATGAGGGCAGAGCGGTAGATGTGATCTATATGGACTTCAGTAAGGCATTCGACAAGGTACCCATGGGAGACTGGTTAGCAAGATTAGATCTCATGGAATACAGGGAGAAGTAGCCATTTGGATACAGAACTGGCGTTTTTCAGACTGGAGGCCTGTGACCAGTGGAGTGCCACAATGATTGGTGCTGGGTCCTCTACTTGTTGTCATTAACATAAATTATTTGGATGTGAGCGTAAGAGATAGAGTTAGTAAGTTTGCAGATGACACCAAAATTGGAGATGTAGTGGACAGTGAAGAGGGTTACCTCAGATTACAACACGATCTGGACCAGACCGGCCAATGGGCTGAGTAGTGGCAGATGGAGTTTAATCCAGATAAATGCGAGATGCTGCATTTTGGGAAAGCAAATCTTAGCAAGACTTCAACCTTAGATTAGATTAGATTAGATTAATTACAGTCTAGAAACAGGCCCTTCGGCCCAACAAGTCCACACCGACCCGCCGAAGCGCAACCCACCCATTCCCCTACATTTACCCCTTAATTCCTAACACTACGGGCAATTTAGCACGGCCAATTCACCTGAATTCACCTGACCTGCACATCTTTGGCTGAATAAAGAGACCTTGGAGTGCAGGTTCATAGCTCCTTGGAAGTAGAGTCGCAGGTAGATAGGATAGTGAAAAAGGCATTTAGTATGCTTTCTTTTATTGGTCAGAGGATTGAGTACAGGAGTTGGGAGGTCATGCTGAGGCTGTACAGGACATTGGTTAGGCCACTGTTGGAATATTGCATGCAATTCTGGTCTCCTTCCTATTGGAAAGATGTTCTGAAACTTGAAAGGGTTCAGAAAAGATTTACAAGGATGTTGCCAGGGTTGGAGGATTTGAGCTATGAGGAGAGGCTGAACAGGCTTGGGCTGTTTTCCCTGGAGTGTCAGAGGCTGAGGGGTGACCTTATAGAGGTTTACAAAATTATAAGGAGCATGAATAGGATAAGTAGAGAAAGTATTTTCCCTGGGGTGGGGGAGTCCAGAACTAGAAGGCATAGGTTTAGGATGAGAGAGGAAAGATATAAAAGGGACCTAAGAGGCAACTTTTTCACAAAGAGGGTGGTGTGTGTATGGAATGAGCTGCCAGAGGATGTGGTGGAGGCTGGTACAACCGCAACATTTGAAAGGCATTTGGATGGGTGTATGAATAGGAAGGGTTTGAAGGGATATGGGCTTGGTGCTGGCGGTTGGGACAAGATCGGGTTGGGATATCTGGTGGGCACGGACAGGTTGGGAAGGGTCTGTTTCCATGCTGTACATCTCTATGACTCTATGACTCTATAACAAAGAGAACAAAGAACAAAGAAAATTTACAGCCCAGGAACAGGTCCTTAGGCCATCCAAGCCTGAGCTGATCCAAATGTACTGTCTAAACCTGTCACCCAATTCCTAAGCATCTGTATCCCTCTGCTCCCCACCTACTCATGCATCTGTCCAGACACATCTTAAATGAATCTACCATGCCTGCCTCTACTACCGCTGCTGGCAATGCATTCCAGGCACCCACTACCCTCTGTGTAACATACTTGCCGTATGTATCCCCCTTAAACATTTCACTTCTCACCTTGGAAGCGTGACCTCTCGTTATTGAATCCTTCACCCTGGGGAAAAGCTTATCACTATCTACCCTGTCTATACCCTTCATGATTTTGTTGACCTCAATCAGGACCCCCCTCAATCTCCTTTTTTCTAATGAAAACACACCTAATCTACTCAACCCGTCTTCATAGCTAGCACCTTCCATTTCAAGAAACCTTCTCTGCATACTCTTCAAAGTGTCCACATCCTTTTGGTAATGTGTCGACCAGAACTGTACACAGTATTCTAAATGCGGCCAAGCCAATGTTGTGTACAATTTTAACATGACTGGCCAGCTCTTACACTCAATACCCCGTCCGATAAAGGCAAGCATACTATATCCCTTCTTGACCACTCTATCCACCTGTGCAGCAACCTTCAAAGTATAATGGACCTGAACTCCCGGATTTCTCTGTTCATCAACTTTTCCCAAGGCTCTTCCGTTTACTGTATAATTCGCTCTAGCATTTGTCTTGCCTAAATGCATCACCTCACATTTGTCTGGTTTGAAATCCATCTGCCACTTTTCCGTCCAATTCTCCAGTCTATTTATATCCTCCTATATTCTCTAACAGTCCCTTATGCTTTCTGCTACCTCACCAATCTTCGTGTCATCTGTAAACTTGCTGATCATGCCAACAGTGCCCTCTTCCAGATCATTTATGTATATCACAAACTGCAGTGGCCCCCAGCTTTGATCCCTGTAGAACACCACTGGTCACCTTTCTCCATTTTGAGAAACTCCCTTCAACCACTACTCCCTGTCTCCTGTTGCTCAACCAGTTCTTTATCCACCTAGCTAGGACACCCTGCACACCATGTGACTTCACTTTCTCCATTAGTTTACCATGGGCAACCTTATCAAACGCCTTACTAAAGTTCATGTATATGACATCTACACTCCTTCTTTCATCTATCAACTTGGTCACTTCCTCAAAGAACTCTATTAAGTTAGTAAGACATGCTCTCCCCTGCATAAAACCATGTTGCCTATCACTGATAAGCCCATTCTTTTCTAAATATAAATAGATTCTATCCCTCAGTACCTTGTCCAGCAACTTTCCCACCATTGATGTCAGGCTCACTGGTCTGTAGTTACATGGAATATCCCTACTACCCTTCTTGTACAGGGGGACAACGTGAGCAACCCTTCAGTCCTCCGGCACCTCACCTGTGTTTAAGGATGCGATAAAGATATCTGTCAGGGCCCCAGCTATTTCCTCTTTCACCTCCCTCAGCAACCTGGGATAGATCTCATCTGGTTCTGGGGATTTGTCCACCTTAATAACCTCTAACGTACCCAACACATCTTCCCTACTTATGTCAACATGATTGAGAGTAATCAAACTTCTATCGCTAATCTGAAACATTCATCATATCCCTCTCCTCAGTGAACACTGATGCAAAGTAATCATTCAGAATCTCACCCATTCTCTCAGGTTTGACACACAGCCTTCCTTCATTACCCCTTAGTGGACCAATCCTTTCTCTATTTACCCGCTTGTTTCTTAAGAATAAAAGGCTTTGGGATTCTCCTTAATTCTGCTCACTAAAGCTATTTCATGACCTCTTTTAGCCTGCTTGACTCCTCGTTTAAGACTGGTCCTACCCTTTCAATATTCCTCCAGGGCCCGTTCTGTTGTTAGCTGCCTGTACATTATGTACGCTTCCCTTTCCCTCTTGGCTAGTCGTGTGATTTCTCCTGTCATCCACAGCTCACGAATCTTGCTTTTCCTATCCTTTGCTTTCAAAGGGACATGCCTATCCTGTACTATCTTTCATCTACCTTTGAAAGTCTCCCACATATCAAATGTGGAGTTCCCTTCAAATAGCTGTATCCAATCCACATTTCCAAGCTCCTATCTAATTTTGATATAATTGGCCTTGGCCCAGTTTAGTACTCTTACCTGAGGACCACTCTCATCTTTGTCTACGAGTATGCTAAAACTTACAGAATTGTGGTTACTGTTCCCAAAGAAATCCCCCACTGCAACTTCTACCACATAGTCCAGCTCATTCCCCAACTCCAGGTCTAATATAGTCCCTTCCCTCGTCGGACTATTGACATACTGCTCCAGAAAACTCTCCTGGACGCTTCTTACAAATTCTGCCCCATCCAGACCTCTGTCACTAAGTGTATCCCAGTCAATGCTGGGAAATTTTAAATATCCCATCACCATCACCCTGTTGCCTCTACATCTTTCCATAATCTTGATTTGGAGATACTGGTGTTGGACTGGAGTGTACAAAGTTAAAAATCACACAACACCACGTTATAGTCCAACAGGTTTAACTGGAAGCACACTAGCTTTCGGAGCGCCGCTCCTTCTTCAGGTGATTGGATACAGCTACTTGAAGGGAAGTTCAAATTTGAGATGTGGGAGGCTTTCAAAGATAGGTTAACGATAGTGCAGGATAGGCATATCCCATTGTAAGCAAAGGATAGGAAAGGCAAGATTCATGAACCATGGATGACAGGAGAAATCACCTGATGAAGGAACGGTGCTCCAAAAGCTAGTGTGCTTCCAATTAAACCTGTTGGACTATAGCCTGGTGTTGTGTGATTTTTAACTTTCCATAATCTGTTAACCTATTTGTTCTTCTACCTCACGCTCATTGTTGGGAGGCCTGTAATACAGCCCCAACAATGTAACTGCACCTTTCTTATTCCTCAGATCCACCCATGATGCCTCACTACTCAAGCCCTCCATATTGTCCTCCTTTAGCACAGCCATATATCAAATGTGGGCAAATCAGATGGACATAGTTAAGTATGAAACAGAGGCAATTTCTTTGCTCAGTTGAGTGTTTGTGTAAGCGATGTTTGTGCCAAGCTAGAGTCATGGGACAAGAGATATTTCAATATTGTAACTGCTGGTTACATTTTAAACTGTATCCTTTAGTACAAGTTAAAATGGAGGAAGGGAATGAAGACAGACCGACGACAAGCCCATGTGACCTCAGTGAAATGGGGACGGAGATCCAGATCAAATGCTATTCAAAGTTAGGACCAAGCTTTAATGAGACACAAAGGAGGAGGCAAGTGCTTTTGTTTTTATGTCAAAACTCTCAACGTTAGTCAAATAGAGAAATTTGGGGAAGTAGATTGAAATCAAGGGTGCTATGCCGCGCAGATATTATTGTGTGAATCATCAAGCAGCATCCTGGACAAAACCAGCTTCCTGTTTGAAGTAATGAGACTTACGTTGCATTAATGATCAAGTAGTCACCAGAGGGTGCTTTGGTGCTAGACGTCCATTAATTGCTGCTCAAAAGTTTGAGCGAAGGGATAGTTTTCAAAGAACACTTATCCTGCTGGCACAGGTGCTGAGAATATCAAATACAAGATCACATCTCAGCTAAGAGTTTATAATGTAACCTTGCCAATGGGTATTCCGTTGTTTAGAATCCCTAGAATGTGGAAGCAGGCAATTCAGCCTCTGGAGGAATCTCCAACCCAGAGCTACCCTATCCCTGTAACTCTGCATTTCCCATGGTTGGTCCACATCCTTGGACACCGTGGGCAACTTAGCATGGCTAATTCACCTGAACTGTCCATCTTTGAACTATGGGAGGAAATCCACACAGATGCAGGGAGAATGTGCAAACTCCATCCAGACAGTCTGTCTGACAGTGGAATTAACCTGGGTCCCTGACTCTGTAAGGCAACTAGACACAGAGCCACCTATGAAGCCTATTGTATGAGGAAATTAATGGGCATTACCTTTTCTGTAATATAATAAATTAATAGCTTACTAAGTAATGTTTGGTCAGTGTTGATAAGAGTTTGTTACTCTGAAATCTTTAGATCTTGTTGGGCAATTCTTTGCATTGGTCACTGGGAAATCAATACTTTTTCTTAAGTTATGATTTGGAGGTGCCAGTGTTGGACTGGGGTGTACAACGTTAAAAATCACACAACACCAGGTTAAAATCTAACAGCTTTATTTGTAAGCCCTAGCTTTCAGAGCGCTGCTCCTTCATCAGGTGGTTGACAATAATGTTTTTATATTATTACTCTTCATGAAGATCAGAGTAAGAAACAGTCAACTGGGAGTACAGGGTAATGTCATATTGGGAAACAGATGTCTCCAGCTAATTGAAGAAATGTATGAGCTTGTCAAAAGGTTGAATGGAAAACCTAAAGACAGAGTGAAATGCCAAAAAGTGACGACAGACATGGATCAAGTGATACAGAAGTCTCTGAAAGTTAGGCCTCTGTGTTGTTAATATAATCTCATCTCTTTATCTATCCTTGACACATTTGTATTTTCTCAGCGACTGTTGATGACATTCCCCAACATTAAAAATAAATATATATTCCTCAAAATTCAAGAGCCTGATGATATAAGCCAACATAGAGATATCATTAATATTATCATAACCCTCCACAGCAATGCCTTCTCTTTAACACTTCACTTGGTCGTAAAATTCCAAGCGCTACTCAATAAATTGTACTGTGGGGTGACAGTAATGCTGAAGGAAACGATGGCTGTATTTTATTCTGGTCATGAACAAGCTAATTTGTGCCGTCCACATCAAAGACCAATGACTCCTTTGCAGATCAAAGATATACAACAGCTTAAAGTAATGCTGTTTCCTTTCACTCTGTGCCATATGCCCCTTTTATATTATGGAGGAGATTTTGTGGGGCAGAGTGTCTTGGAGAAATGGATGAAAGTAGGTAGGGTTTAATTTTCTCCCCACAGTACTCCATATGTGGCTGAGGCATTTGCCTGAAAAGTCTATCACTTGAGTCTGTAGATGAACCCTCCATCATGCGGTGATGATGGCTCAATTATAATTATAATAATAATTATAATTATGGGTTTGTAAACTAAAGGTCTAGGTTAATGCTGTAGGGTGATAGGGGTTGGTGCAGTATGGGGGAAGTCCACTAAGAATGGGTTCAAATACCACTAGGAATTTTAATGCATTCATAAATTGGGGTATGAAGCTAGTTTCAGTATTGTTGACCACACAAAAAGCTCAGCTGGTACAAAATGCCTTTTAGGTTAGGAAATTGTGTATGGCTTTGCCAAAACTACCATTAAGTGATTGGTTCTTAGCTGCCCTGCAAATTGGCCCATGACATCACTCAGATCAAAGGTAATTGGTTAAGGGCAACAATTGCTAGAATTCCAACGACATTCATATTCCCAGAAAGGAAAACAAGATCTGGATTGGTAGCAGAGGCGGCCTGCCTGTTGGATCTAGATAGGTGGCATGGGTTTATTCTGTTCATGTCTTGGGCCTCCAGAACTGTGCTCTGGGTAGACTTTTACACATGGGTTTTTTGTTTTGCTTCCACTGGTAGGGCATGTGTCTGACCTGTTCATGTCCAACAAGAAAATTAGAAACAAACAACTTTGTTTTATGATGGATTCTAATGACATAATATTTGTTGTTGGACAAGAATAGGAATAATTGAGTGGCCTCTTCAGTTGCCTGTTTCTGTGACTGCATAATTTCTTGGAATACAGTTATCTAGTTGGTTGCATGGTACTTGCAGTGTCCTGTGATCAGCTCATTTGTTTTGGGGCATCTTATTTGAGTCAACATCCTTGGTTAAGAGACAAGGAATCTCTTTTCTTTTGGGAGAAAGTGAGGACTGCAGATGCTGGAGATCAGAGCTGAAAATGTGTTGTTGGAAAAGCGCAGCAGGTCAGGCAGCATCCAGGGAACAGGAGAATCGACGTTTCGGGCATGAGCCCTTCTTCAGGAATGAAGAAAGTGTGCCAAGCAGGCTAAGATAAAAGGTAGGGAGGAGGGACTTTGGGGAGGGGCGCTGGAAATGCGATAGGTGGAAGGAAGTCAAGGTGAGGGTGATAGGCCAGAGTG
>NC_057726.1:8740288-8757450 GCF_004010195.1 Chiloscyllium plagiosum
CTTCCACCTATCGCATTTCCAATGCCCGTCCCCAAATCCCTCCTCCCTACCTTTTATCTTAGCCTGCTTGGCACACTTTCCTCATTCCTGAAGAAGGGCTCATGTCCGAAACGTCAATTCTCCTGCTCCTTGGATGCTGCCTGATCTGCTGCGCTTTTCCAGCAACACATTTTCATCTCTTTTCTTTTCCCATGTTGCAATATGATCTTTGTCATGCATCAAACAGGCATCTAACAATATAGTGCTCCCTCAGTCCTCTTGTGTGTCTTCACAGCAGCTTCAAGCTCAGAGACAAAAGCATTAAAGGTTGACTGCAAGGAATTCAGTTCATCAAGTCAATGATAGTGTTTAACATCAAGAACTAATTTGCATTGATATAGACCCTCAAGATACCCTTAAACACTTTTCAAACAATTGATTATTTTCAAAGTGCAATTACTGTTGTTATCTACATACATATGGGTGTGTATGTGTGTGTGTATATATATATATATATATATATGTATATATATATATATATATATATATACATATATATATTGCCAGTCATTTTGCACAGTATGATCCCATAAACAGCAGATAATTTAATGAGCAGATTTGCTGATGAAGGTGCTTTCCAGGACATCATTAAAACTTGATGCTCTTCCTCAATGAATTACATCTTACATCTATCCCAACAAGCAAAGGAAGGTTTAGTTAAGCTTCTCATGAAAAAGGCATCATCTCCATCAATTCAGTCCACAGTTGACTGGCCAGATGAGAATATCAGGTGGATTGGACATTCTCCACATTTTAACACCATTTCCTATTCTTAGAGCAGGATAAGACATCCCACAGTGTTTAATATGAAGATTACAACAGAACCTACACTTCCAAAATGCTGCATTGGCTGGAAATATAAAACCCTTTAGGATGCTCTGAGGTTATGAAAAATGTTGCAGAAATACAAGACTTGCTTCCTCGCTCCCTCCCTTACTCTCCCCCATCCACCCAGATGTGACATCTACCATTTAAATGAAGCTTCAGAGCATAATTCTTCTCTTCGAATCAGGGTAAAATAATTAAATGTCAAGATGATAATGTGTAAAGAATTTCTAGATATGTTAATTTGCTGTGGGTTACTGTACCTGTCAAGTGTAAGCGCCAGTTCCTATTTGATATGTATGATGAGGTACTAAAGGAGGTTAGAATGTACAAAGCATGCCATGTCTCCAACTGTTTGTACCCACGTTCCTGGCATTGGTGGCAGACAGTTCCCCCAGACAGAGTCCAGGGGTCAGGAGACCTAACTTCTACATTTTAGTTGATATGGATTTGGGTCGATTTCTCTAAAAAATACAGAAGACCATAAAATGCTGAATTTGACCATTCGACCCATTGAGTCCTCGTTACTATTCAATGAGATGATGGTTGATCTGAAGATCCTTTTTTTAAAATTCACTTGCTGGATGAGTGAATTCTGGGCCAATGGTAGTCCCTGTCTCTAATTAGCCAGAAGGCAGTTAAATGTCAACCGCATTGTTGTTGGTCTGGGGTTACATCTAGATTCAAGATTAGAGTGGTGCTGGAAAAGCACAGAAGGCCAGGCAGCATCCAAGGAGCAGGAAAATCGATGTTTCAGGCAGGAGCCCTTCATCAGGAATTCCTGATGAAGGGCTCCTGCCTGAAACACAAATTTCCTGTTCCCCAGATGCTGCCTGACCTGCTGTCCTTTTCCAGCACCACTCTAATCTTGATTCTAATTTCCAGCAACTGCAGTCCTCATTTTCGCCTGGAGTTACATCTAGGCTAGACCACAAGAATGACACTTACCTTCCCTAAAGAGCATTGGTGAATCAGATGTGTTTTTAAGATAATTGACATTAGTCACATGGTCACCATTCGGTCAACTCTTTTTCCCAGATTTTTTTGAATTCCAACTCCACCATCTGTCATGGTGGAATTCAAATCTATGCCCACAAAACATTATCGTTGAGCTCTGGATTACCAGCTCAATGACATTACCATTATCTCAGTGCTTTCCCAAACCCAACTGCACAGTCTGCCAATTCGCCATCACCCTTGATTCTGTTACTAATTAAAGATCTATCTCAACTTTCAGTACACTCAAAGATTCAACAACCCTCTGGGATAACAAAAAAATCCACATATATGCTAGCCTCTGAGGGAAGAAATTCTTCCTTGTTTCTGTCTTAAATTATTCTGAGATTATGTCCTACAAGAGGAAACAACCTTTCCACATCCATCCTGCCAATGGGAACCAAGCAGTCTGCTTGGGTTTTCAAGATTACAAAGGTGTTTGACAATTTAGTTATATTACAAATAGTCACAAATAAATAAATTTAGAAATTCAAGGAAAGCTTTTCTTTGCCTGTAGAGTGAGGTGAGGATGTGGAATTTGCTTCCACATGAGATAATTAATGCAGATAGATTGAATAGAAAACACATAACAGGTTCGAGAGGCTGAATGGCCTACTTCTGTTCCTAGATTACATGTGGGAAAAAGGGATATGGAAATATGGGAACATATGGGAAAAGGAGTAAGCCATTAAGCACTCAAGCTTGTTCCACCCATTCAATGAGATTGTGGCTGATCTGTGACCTAAGTCCCTATACCTGCCTTTGACCTGTATCCCTGAACATTGCTTAACAAAAATTTGTATATTTCAGATTTAATAACATGATATCCTGTTGTATGAGATGAAAGAGAGTAGCAGGAGGCACACATGGATTCCATGAACATCAGCATGACTTTTTACAGGGTTGGAATTACTATATAAAACTGGATAAAATACTGATAAATATAAGGTGATGCATTTTATAAGACCATAAGACATAGGAGCAGAAATTAGGCCATTCAGCCCTTTGAATCTGCTCCGCCATTCAGTCATGACTGATAAGTTTCTCAATCTCAATCTCCAGCTTTCTCCCCGTAACCTTTGATACCCTTGATACTCAAGAACCTATCTATCCCAGTCTTAAATATACTTAATGACTTGGCCTTCACAGCCTTCTGTGGCAGTGAATTCCATAGATTCACCATTCTTTGGCTGAAGAACCTTCTCCTTACCTCCATTCTAAAGTCTAACAAGGGAAAGACATACACACGAATGTCTCCCTCCTCAGGGAGTGCTGAGAAATAAAGGGATCTTGGTGTACAAATCCATAGGTCCCTGAAGGTGTGCAGGTGGATGCAGGTAGAAGGGATTAGTGTAGTTTGTCTGTCAGTACAGATATGGTGGGTCAAAGGGCCTGTTTCTATCCAGTTTGAATTTTTAATTTTATAGCTCTATGAAACTAAATTGGCATTTCTCTACTGTAATTGCCTCAATGAGTTATTTTTCTTTCAAACAGAAATGGCGATGATTTTCATTTGAAGTATTTCTGCAGGGTCATGATCCATACCTGTGCAAATTAATTATTATTAGAAATTTGATACTTTCTTCCAAGTTCTCGTGTTGGAAATCTATAGTATTGATAGCTGATTCCTCCAGCTTCAGTCCAATATCAGCTGCAGTCAGTTGGGATACAGTGGTAGATATTGTCTTATTTAAACAAGACACAGTGGACATAAGATTGAAGGTGCTGACTTGAGCTTCTTTACATGTGATTCAATTTCAGGATTTCTGTGGAAAGAAACGTTTTTTTTCTGTTGTGCATGCCAAATAAAGACAATATAAGTTATTCTTTTGTGCTGAATTATTTGTAATTGAAATTGAGTAACACAAATACAACCGAAAAAGAGGGATTAAATGTAAAAGATCCAATTACTTGGTCATTTCAGCGAAGAGACATTGAATTGAAAAAGGAAGATTACTATTTGAGTAACAACTTTCATAACAACAACTTTAATTTGAATATCCTCACTATATATCACAAGACATGGAAGACAAGACAGCCAATTTTGTCTCTGAAATTTTATTATTGTGTGATGCCATCAATTTCACTGTCTTTAAATTTATTTGCATACTTCAGTGACCCATTAATATCTTAAAGGGAACAATCGGTGAGTGTCCTGCACAATACCATCCAGATTACTGCATATTTGTACATATATACTGCTCAGACCCTAGCACTTCCCAAGAGTAATGGTTATAATAGCAGTTAATTGTGCACAGCAAGTTCCTGTAAACAGGAACATGATAATGAGCAGATAATGCATTTGAGCGATGTTGGTTCAATGATAAATACCAGCTATAGCAGACAGCCCTGCTCTTTGAATTTTGCAAGGGGAAATTTGCACCGATCTGGACTGGTAATCCAGAGATCTATGATAAATGTACTCCGACAAGAACTCAATCTCCAATTCAGCAGGAAGTGAATTCATTAAAAAAAAACACTGGATTAGAAAGCTAATCTCACTAATGGTAACAAGCTCCCTCCAAGCCACTCACCATCTTGACTTGGATGTATATTGTTAAAAATCACACAACACCAGGTTATAGTCCAACAGGTTTAATTGAAAGCACACGGGCTTTCGGAGCAACGCTCCAATCACCTGATGAAGGAGCGTCACTCCAAAAGCTAGTGTGCTTCCAATTAAACTTGTTGGACTATAACCTGGTGTTGTGTGATTTTTAACTTTGTACACCCCAGTCCAACACCGGCATCTCCGAATCATGGATGTATATGGGTACTCCTTCATTGTTGCTAAGTCAAAATCCTGGAACTTCCTTCCCAACAGCACTGTTGTAGTCACTACACACTGGCAACTACAGCAGTTCAAAAAGACAGCTCCAGGGAGGAACAATGAATGATGGGTAATAAATGTTGGTTCAGCCAGCAATGCCTAGATCCCATGAATAAAGTAAAGAAAAACTCATGGCAACTGTTTGATAAGAATATAAGAGTCTGGAGGGGTTAATGTTGAGGAGTATCTTAAGAGCCCAATATAATGAATTGAGATGGGTGAATGGCTTTAGATCTCAAAGAAGTAAGACCTAATATTGATTTCTTCCTCAGAGTCTTACTAACAGTGGTTAATGTAGAAATATACCTTGTTACTAGCGTGCAATAAATGATAGCATATACAAGATAAGAATTGACTACCGGATCATTTTTCCACTAACACAATGGACTTTGCAGTTCCTGAAGATTCCTACCAGGAAAGAGGATGGTGGCAATAAATCCACGAGATGGGCTTTACAGCATGATAAGCTGTGGTCAGGATTCCTCTTACAACAATGTGGCAGTGGTATGGTCTGTACTTAACTACACCTTACAAAAAATCTGGCTGCTGTGGAGATCTGAAGATTTTCTCACACAACCCTTTGAAGTGGTTGCTCAGGTGAATATTCAGCAGCAGAAAGAGTTGAGCAGTTGAATACCCTGCAGAAGATATTTTTGTGACAATATTTAACAAGGCAGAAACAATAGTTAATTTCAGACCTGGTAAGACAAATGTAACAGTATCAGCTCTGAAATCCATTGAGCTGCAACACTAAGTACAGCTGCAGATTGTATCGGGTGTTAATAATCAGAAGGAGAAGTCCCAAGTTGACGTTCAGTCAGAAAGCAAATAAAAAGCAAGAGCCTTTTCTCAGATAGTCTTCTTCCATCCCATACCACAACTGTGATGGGATATGTCTGCTGCTAATCAAGGCCATTGTTAATTACACCAGTGCAGACACTTTTGATTCACTCACCAGGATGACCACTGCAATGAATCTGGAATCACATATCAAGCTAGCAGATTTCATTCCCTCAAGGACCATTGTGAACCTGTTGAATAATGACAATAATTAAGACCATAAGACATAGGAGTGGAAGTAAAGCCATTCAGCCCATCGAGTCCACTCCGCCATTTAATCATGGCTGATGGGCATTTCAACACCAGTCACGCACACTCTCCCCGTAGCCCTGAGTTCTTTGTGAGATCAAGAAATTCATCAATCCCTGCCTTGAAGACAGGTAACGTCCTGGCCTCCACTGTGCTCCGTAGCAATGAATTCCAAAGGCCCATCACCCCCCCCCCCAGGCTAAAGAAATGTCTCCTCATTTCCATTCTAAATTGACCCCCTCTAATTCTAAGGCTGTGCCCACCGGTCCTAGTCTCCCCACCTAATGAAAACAAATTCTCAGTGTTCATCCTTTCTAAGCCATTCATTATCTTGTAAGTTTCCATTAGATCTCCCCTCAACCTTCTAAACTCCAATGAATACAATCCCAGGATCCTCAGACATTTATCATATGTTAGGCCTACCATTCCAGGGATCATCCAGGGATCATCCGTGTGAATCTCCGCTGGACACACTCCAGTGCCAGCATATTCTTCCTGAGGTGTGGGGCCCAAAATTGGACACACTATTCTAAATGGGGCCTAACTAGAGCTTAGTAAAATCTCAGAAGCACATTGCTGTTTTTATATTCCAACTCTCTTGAGATAAATGACAACATTATATTTGTTTCCTTAATCACAGACTCAACCTGCAAGTTACCCTTGAGAGAATCCTGGACTCCCAGATCCCTTTGTACTTCGCCTTTATGAATTGTTTCACCGTTTAGAAAATAGTCCACACCTGTATACATTTTTCCAAAGTGCAAGGCCTCACATTTGCTCATGTTGAATTTCATCAAACCATTTCTTTGACCACTCTCCTAAACCATCTAAATCTTTCTTCAATCTCCCCACCTCCTCAGGACTACCTGCCTGTCCGCCTAACTTTGTATTATCTGTGAATTTCGCCAGAATGCCCCCAGTCCCTTCATCCAGATCCAATATCTAAAGTGAACAGCTGTGGCCCTAACACTGAACCTTGCCTGACCCCACTTGTCACCTGCTGCCATTCTGAAAAATAACCTTTTATCCCAACTCTCTGCCTTCTGTCGGACAGCCAATTCTCAATCCATGCCAGTAGCTCACCTCAAACACCGTGGGCCCTCACCTTACTTAGCAGCCTCCTGTGAGGCACCTTAACAAAGGCCTTTTGGAAGTCTAGGTAGATAAGATCAATTGAGTTTCCCTGGTCAAACCTATTTTTTAACCTCTTCAAAGAATTCTAACAGGTTTGTCAGGCAGAGCCCTCCCCTTATCAAATCCATGCTCACTTGTTCTAATCGATCCCTACACTTCCAAGAATTTAGAAATCTCATCTTTAACGATGAATTCCAGAATTTTACCAACAACTGAGGTTAGGCTAATCGGCCTGTAATTTTCCATCTTTTTTCTTGATCCTTCCTTGACAAGGAGGCTACAACAGCAACTTTCCAATCATCTGGGACCTTCCCTGACTCCAGTGGCTTTTGAAAGATCACTAACAATGCCTCCACTATTTCCTCAGTCACCTCCTCAGAACTCCAGAATATATCCCATCGGGGCCAGGAGATGTATCAATTTTTCGACCTTTCAACCTTTCTAGCACTTTTGCTTTTGTAATGCCTACCATACTCAACTCTGCCCCCTGACTTTCCTTAATTGTTGGGATATTACTCATGTTTTCCACTGTGAAGACCGACGCAAAGCTTTTATTAGGTTCTTCAGCTATTTCCTTATCTCCCAGCACTAGCCTTCCAGCATCAATTTGGAGTGGTCCAATGTCTACTTTTGCCTCTCGTTTGTTTCTTATGTATTGAAAGAAAATTTTACGATCATTTCTAATGTTACTGGCTAGCTTACCTTCATATTTGATCCTTTCCTTCCTTATTTCTCTCTTTGTTATCATCTGTTTGTTTTTGTAGTCTTTCCAATTTCTGATTTCCCAGTGCTCTTGGCCACTTTATAGGCTCTCTCTTTCTCTTTGATACATTTCCTGACTTCCTTTGTCTGCTATGGCTGTCTAATCTCACCCACCCCCCACTCCCAGATAATCTTTCCTTTCTTTGGGATGAACCTCTGAACTGTGTCCTCAATTACACCCAGAAACTCCTGCCATTGTTGCTCTACTGTCCTCCAGTCGATTTTCATTTGTTCCTCTCTCATGCCCCGTAATTATCTTTAGTTAACTGTAACACCATTACATCCGATTTTGTCTTCTTTCTTTCAAGCTGCAGACTGAACTCTACCATATTATGATTGCTGCCTCCGAGGTGTTCCCTTACTTTAAGATCTTTTATAAAGTCTGGCTCATTACATAGCACAAAGTCCAGAATAGCCTGCTCCCTTGTGGGCTACATCACAAGCTGCTCCAAAAAGCCATCCTGTAAGCATTCTATTAATTCCCTTTCTTTGGATCCACTGACAACATTATTCACCCAGTCAACCTGCACAATGAAGTTCCCCATGATCATCGTGACCTTGCCTTTCTGACGTGCCCTATCTATTTCCTGGTATATCTTGCGCCCCTGCTCCTGACTACTGCTGGGAGGTCTGTACATAACTCTCATTATAGTTTTTCTTTGCCTTTGTGGTTCCTCAACTCCATCCACACAGACTCCCCATCATCTGACCCTATGTCATTCAGTGCCATAGACTTAATTTCATTTTTAACTAGCAAGGCAATCCTGCCCCCTCTGCCCACCTCCCAGTCTTTTCGATAAGTTGTAAATCCTTGGATGTTTAACTGCCAGTCCTGAACTCCTGCAACCACGCATCTGTGATGCCTACCACATCATATTCATTCACGATGATTTGTGCCATTAATTCATCAACTTTGTTACGAATACTACATGCATTCAGGTAAAGTGCCTTAATGCTAACTTTCTTATCATTGTTAGAGATATTGAAAATCATAAAATGTCCTAAGTTATCCTTCCTTTTTGCTGCATTCCTAGTCTGCCTCGAGTTTAAACTCACCTGCACACATGTGATCCTGTTGCTTATCTTCCTGTTTAAATCCATGTTCCATGCCGCTTTCACTTTCCTTTCAATTGATGATGGCTTCATGGTCGTTCAATTCCAGACTGATTTAATTAAATTCACACTATACCAACTGCCCTATTGGTGTTTAAACCCATACCCATCAGATGATTTGACTGGCCCCACTTAAATTACCAAGTAATACACCACCGCCTCCCCCTAAATTGGAATAGGGAATGGAAGGGAATGTGTACAGTAAAATGAGGCATACAAACTAAATGATTTCATCTGTCAATCACCATACCAAAAATAAATGAAGTGGTTTCATTGAGTAAATTTCATTGTGAAGGACTTTGCTCCAAATTACATTATACATTTTGCAATAATAAATGACCCAGAAAATGACAGGTCGTTTTTGGGAGATTATTGATTTGTTTATCTGCTTTTTTGAACTAAAGATTGGTAGGAATTACACTGCAATGCACTTACATATTAGCAAAGGAGGTTCTCAGGAAAGAAACATCTTTTCAAATCCTCACAGTAATTGAGAAACAAGCTTTTGCCATCTGAAAGATTATGTTCCTCTCATATTTGAGATCCATAAAAAAATTAGGAGGAAATGGGAAGGAAACTATTGAATTTGGAGTGCTCTGTGAGCATGTGTCTCTGTCAGGGATGATGTGAACTGGGTTTATCACCACTTTCAACAGGGCAATAGGTGTGATTTCTCCAGAGTCACCCCTTCATGAGGTTATGTTTAAAAATGCAAACAGCTTGTCTTGGTTTTGTGTGAAAAGAACCTGTTGCCTCCTCTACCTCAGAGACTTGTTGGCCAGGCGGATATCATTCAGTATGAGTTCTCTGATGAGAACTGTTAATCTGGGACAATCAGGGAGCCCTGGCTGACAGGATATAAACAGGAGAATCAGAGTCTTTTCAGTTTAGGGGACTGACTCTGTGCTGGCTGCGCTGTGGTCAGTGTGTTACTGTTACTGTTGGTTTCTGCTTTTTTTTGGAGAAGGAAACTTGATTCCTGAACTGGCTGAATTATTTAGCCAGTTTGTTAAATGGTATTCCTTTAGTGAAGATTGATTTCTAAACTCCTGATGCTCACAATGTGTTTCAGGTGTAATTCAGTTCTCATGAGGGGATTGTTGCTTCACTGGGTGGTTACAGCCTGTGTATTACTCTTTTCTCTCTTTCACTTTTGAGAAAAGGACAATGTTAATTTTGTAGTAGGGCTTAGCCCTTGCACTCTACTTTTCTTTGTTTTTTTTTGTATGTGCCCTCACTGTTTTTGGTGCTTGGACTGAGCCCTTGTGGAAGACATACATTTTACCAGAGGAGCTGTTCCTGTGGGGAGGCCTTAGCCTGGGACTGGCCACTGAAGATTGAACACCTGTGTGTGTGCTGGGAGGTGAGCACTTGTTGTATCCTGGAGTTTAGGAGAAGACCTTGCCTTCAGGAATGGACCAAAACCCCTGTGAGTTAACTGCACCTTTACAATATACTGTGTTCCTGGGAGTGGGCCTGGTTCTCCAAGGATGGGCCAGGACGCCATGGAGACTGAACACCTGTGTGCTGTGGGATGTGCATTTGCTGCCTCCAGAAGTGAACTCTGCCCTTGGTTGTGGACCCTTTTTTTTAGCCGTCGACTCTGCGGTTTGGAGTGGACTCCATTTCTGACAATGCACCTTGTAAACTGGAGTGGACTCTGTTCCTGGGAATGGACTCTATATTTTTGAAGACTCTACATCTGGACTCTGTGTGTACCAGAAAGGACTCTTTTGTTCATAATTTCCTGTCGGGCTTATCACCTGCACTGTCTTGTGTGTCCCTGGGTCTGGCAGTACTGTGAGTTGGGAGGCTCATAGGTCATCCTGAAAGCTGTCACCCCCGAGAGCTGGAGGGTGGGTAGGCCATCCTGTGAACCTGAAGGTAGGCTGTCTCGAAAGCCGGAGGGTGGGTAGGCCACCCTGATGCCAGTCGCCCCAAGAGCCAGAAGGTGGGTAGGCCGTTCTGACCGCTGTCGTCCCGAGAAGGGGTAATCGGGACAGGCTGTCCTAGAAGTGGTCGGAAGGTGTGTCAGAGCAGCCAAGAGCCGGAAGGCGTGTAGGGGCAGGCCGAGATTTGGAAGGCTTGCGGGCTACTCTGCATGCTGTTG
Source organism: Chiloscyllium plagiosum (assembly GCF_004010195.1). Lineage (NCBI taxonomy): Eukaryota > Metazoa > Chordata > Chondrichthyes > Orectolobiformes > Hemiscylliidae > Chiloscyllium > Chiloscyllium plagiosum. The sequence goes on from NC_057726.1 coordinate 8,751,187, forward strand.
TCCCTTGGGAAGGGGACGGGCCACCCTAGAGGTGGCCGGAAGTTGTGTCAGGGTAGTCCATGGGCCAAATGGTGCATCGGGGTGGGTGAGAGCCCAATGGTACGTAGGGCAGACTGAGAGCCGGAAGGCGGGTAGCCATCCTCAGCACTGTCACCCCAGGAGGGTACTGGGGCGGGCTGTCCTGGAGGTGGTCGAAAGGTATGTCAGGGCAGACCAAGAACTGGAAGGGGCATGGAGTGGACCGAGAGCCGGAAGGTGTGTAGGGGCGGGCTGCCTTAGAGTGGCCGGAAGGTGGGAGGGATGGGGGCCTTGCTGGGCTTTATGGAGGACTGTATTGTATGCACTGTTTTTTTTTGTAATTGAACTGCCTTATGTACAAATGTCTTTGTTACTGTTTTGTGGTGATTGAACTATGTCAGGGCAGACCAAGAACTGGAAGGGGCATGGAGTGGCCCGAGAGCCGGAAGGTGTGTAGGGGTGGGCTGCCTTAGAGTGGCTGGAAGGTGGGAGGGATGGGGTCTTGCTGGGCTTTCTGGAGGACTGTATTGTATGCACTGTTTTTTTTGTAATTGAACTGCCTTATGTACAAATGTCTTTGTTACTGTTTTGTGGTGATTGAAACTGGGATTTGAGGTTTGTCCTCATTTCCCTGAAAACTGGTTGAATGCTAGGATTTGGGGCTTGGCTTTGCTGCCCCTCTCCCTTGTAAAATTGCTGTTTCTCTGTAAACAGATGTAAATTTGAATTGTTTTGTAAACTGTATTGTTTAATAAAATATAAACAGGAGATTGAGTCTCCTCAGTTTAGGGGACTGACTCTGTGCTGGCTGGGTCACAGTCAGTGTGTTACTGTTACTGTTGGTTTCTGCTCCTTTTTGGGGGGAGGCAGAGGAAGAAAACTTGATTCCTGAACTGACTGAATTATTTAGCCAGTTTGTTAAGTGGTATTCCTTTAGTGAAGACTGATTTCTAAACTCCTGATACACACAATGTGTTTCAGGTGTAACTCAGTTCTCATGAGGGGATTGTTGTTTCACTGGGTGGTTACAGTCTGTGTGTTACATTTTTTTCTTTTTAGAAAAGAACAATGTGGATTTTGTGGTTGGGCTTAGCCTTTGGATTCTAGATTACTTTGTTTTTTTTTTATGTGTCTTCACTTTTTTTTGGTGTTTGGACTAAGCCCTTGTGGAAGACATACATTTTACTAGATGAACTGTTCCTGTTGGGAGGCCTAGCCCTAAGGACTGGGCCTCTGAAGGTTGAACACCTGCTGTATCCTGGAGTTTGGGAGAAGACCTTGCCTTCAGGAGTGGATCAAACCCCTGTGAGTTAACTGCATCTTTACAATATACTGTGCCTAGTTCTCCAAGGATGGGCCAGGAATCTATGGAGACCGAACACCTGTGTGCTGTGGGGTGTGCATTTGCTGCCTTCGGGAGTGGACTCTGCCCTTGGTTATGGACCCTGTTTTTGGCAATTTGGAGTGGACTCTATTCTTGATAATGCACTTTGTATACTGGAGTGGACTCTGTTCCTGGGAATGGACTCTACAACTTGAAGAAAACTTTATGGTAATGGACTGTGTGTACCAGAAAGGACTCTGTTTGTTGATAATTAACTGTCATGTGGTTTGTTGGGGTTATCACCTGCACTGTCTTGTGTATCCCTGGGTCTGGCAGGCCTTACTGTGAGCTGGGAAGCTCATAGGTCTTCCTGACAGCTGTCACCCTGAGAGCTGGAGGGTGGGTAGGCCATCCTGTGAACCTGAACGTTGGTAGGCTGTCCCAAAAGCTGGAGGGTGGGGAGGCCACCCCGATGCCAGTTGCCCTGAGAGCCAGAAGGTGGGTAGGCTGTTCTGAGCGCTGTCGTCCTGAGAAGGGGTAATTGGGACGGGCTGTCCTAGAGGTGGTCAAAAGGTGTGTCAGGGCAGACCGAGAACTGGAAAAGGCATGGGGTGGAAAGAGAGCCAGAAGGTGTAAAGGTTCGGGCTGCCTTAGAGTCGCTGTAAGGTAAGAGGGTTGCGGGCCTTGCTGGGCTTTCTGGGGGTCTGTTATGTAATTGGACTGTCATTACAAACTGTAATAATGATTGAAACTAGGATTTGAGGTTTGTCCTCATCTCCCTGAAAGCTGGTTAAATATCAGGGTTTGGGGCTTGGCTTTGCCTTTCCTCTCCCTTATAAAATTGCTGTTTCTCTGTATACAGCTGTTAATGTTAATTGTTTTGTAAAGTGTGAATTGTTTAATAAAATATATATAACAGCAGTTTTCCTGGAGCAGTGCGGAATGAAGGACTCTGCGCTTTTCCCTCAGTGAGGTGAGGTGCCAACTGCATGTTCTGTGGTGCTGTGGAGTCTGTGTATGTATATATCGGGAGTAGGCACTTGCACTCTCTTTTTGATTTTCCTAAAAAAACCTCCTTCTCTGTTTTTCGTTGCACTTCAGTCCCTCGCTCCTGAACTTTGGGCACCCAGTACGGAGGGGGAAGGACATGTCTGAAGACCACCTTGTGGGTCTGCTCCTGGGCCTGGCCAAACTGGCCATCAACAGGTCCAGGCAGCGGGCCGTGGAGGGGGTCGTTAGGGCCGACTGCCTGCCCCTCTTCCGCGGTTACGTTAGGGCCCAGGTGTCCTTGGAGAAGGAGCACGCGGTCTCCACCGACACCCTGGAGTTGTTCAGGGAAAGGTGGTCGCCGCAGGGAGTGGAGAGCATTATTTCCCCCTCCAACTCTATTTTGATTTAATCCCTGCCCTCCCCTTCACTGTTTGATCACACAGCATTGCCCTTTGATGTGAAGGGCACTGCTTGTCACTGGCCACTCAGGTGTTTCCTTTCTTCCTGGTGGTGGAAATTGAATAAAGATCCATACACCTTGTGTCTCTCACTGTGTCTCACACCTGCACACGCACAACATGGGCGCTGAGGAAATATAAGCACTACCGCAGTTAGGCGGGAGTGTGGGAGTGAAAAAGGAAAAAAAAAGTGGGTCAGAGGTTCTCTTCACTCTGAGAGCTGGCTCTGAGAGAGCTGGATCAGTGTGGAATGAAGGACTCTGCTCTTTACAGAGGAGAGGAGACTAATTTTTGTTGGTCTCTTCACATTATGGAAGAGTTTATTTTGAAAAAAAGAAAAAAAATAAGAAACAGCAGTCTCTCCCAACCCAACTACTTGTGCTGTGGAGTCTGTGGACCATGTATATATTGGGTGTGGTTCACTTCAGTCCCACGCTCCAGATCTTTGGGCACCCAGTACAGAGGGGGGAGGATAGGTCAGAGGATCTCTTCGCGGGTCTACTCCTGAGCCTGGCCCAAACTGGCCATAAACAGGTCCAGGCAGCAGGCCATGCAGGGGGTTGTTAGGGCTCACTGCCTGCCCCTCTTCTGCGATTACATCTGAGCTGGATGTCCCTGGAGAAGGAGCATATGGTATCCACCAACACCCTTGAGATTTTCAGGGAACGGTGGGCACCGCAGGGAGTGGAGTGCATTATTTCCTCCTTCAACTCTATTTTGCTTTAATCCCTGCCCTCCCCTTCACTGTTTGGTTACACAGCATTGCCCTTTGATGTGAAGGGCACTGCTTGTCACTGGCCACTCGGGTGTTTCCTTTCTTCCTGGTGGTGGAATTTAAATGAAGATTTACACACTAGTTGTTTTTCACTGTGTCTGACACCTGCACACACATGGGGTATGGAGAAAAAATAAACACTCCCACTGTCAGGTGGTAGTGTGGGGAAAATGAAAAAGGAAGAGATTCTGTTCCCTCTGAAAGCTGGGGGAAAAAAGACAGAGTCTTGTCTCCCCTTCCCTTCACTGTTTGATCACGCAGCATTGCCCTCTGAGAAATGCACTGCTTGTCACTGGTCACTTGGGTGTTTCCTTTATTCCTGTAGGTGGAATATAAATAAAGATTTATTCACTTGTTGTTTTTCGCACACAAAAAGGAAAAAAAGGTAAAGAAAAATAAACAGCAGTCTTAGGGATTATCCTCATTCTCAGGATGGGCTCTGAGCTAGCTGGTCAGTGACCATGTAGAGTGCAAGTATCAATAAAGGGTGATTTGGTGATGAGATATTGGCTTCGTGGACTATTACACAAAGGCCAGCAGTTCTTCATTCAGTGTCAGTGCCACTGGGGAACCACTACCGATACACCTCCCACAAAAGTGGCCTGGAATCCGCAAGGGTCCCTGATGCTAATGAGCAATGGTGGGACAGAAGCCACAAAGTGGGAGTCATGGGGCAGCAGTGAGGAGGGAAAAACTGGCAACTACTGTCGGCAAACTTTTAGCCCCTTCCCATCATTTTTAATGCCACGTCCCTCAATCCGGCATAGAGGAGATGACACGAACCCGTCCCGGAAGACAAGCAATCAGCCATCAATTACTTATTAGGATTCCTGCAGCTGTGAGCCATCTGTGTCAAGCACAAGAGAATCCAGAGTAAAGCCACTTTAATTGCCCACCTAAGATCCTTAATGGATGGATAGCAGGGAGACCAATCAGGGACCTTCCCACCACAGACTTAATCATGGGTCCTCATCTGCCATTCTCCCACCTGATTCAGTGCCCTACCTCCACCAAGTGGGAGAGGCCATTAAGCTCCAAGCAAAGTATCCAATCTCTGACATTCGACCAAAACTCACCACGAAGTACAAAGCTGAAGCCTTAACTCTGTTTCTCTCTCCACAGATGCTGTCTGATCTGCTGGGCATCTCCAATATATTTTGTCGTATTTTACTGTCAAAAGTACTTCATTGGCTGTAAGGGATCTGAGACATATCGTGTTCATCAAATATAAATGCATGTCTCGCTGAATTTTCTTTTAGAAAGTGCCCTGTTCTACCCTTATTGCTCCAAAGTAAACCCACCTCATGGTTATTTACATTGATGTCCATTTTTGCTACATTTTCACTTGGTCATTTAATCCACCACTAACTCTTTTTGATTTTATGCTTCCATCTACATTTCATATAACACCATCTATCACTGTGCCATGAGAGAACATGGAAATATAGCTCTCTGTCCTGTCATCTATGTTATTAATAAATATTGTGAATAATTGAGTTCCAAACATGGATCTTTGTAGTGAATAGTACTCATCTCCGGAAGTCAGATAAGGACAGAAATTGAATTGTTTGCAAGGCAGTCTACTTTTGAACAAACTTCTTTTTTCTGACTCCCTTAAGAACAGATAACTGTAAAAGAGATGAGTTTCCCAGCAACCAATAGGAAGAACCAAAGGGCAAGGCTACACGCATAAAGCATTGTCTTTTTTTTTCATTTTAAAATGCCACACTTCTGGCCAAAATGTACGTTCACAGTCACTCGCACCTCTTGCTTCTTCCCACCATACTCGGTTGAAACTTTAAGTATCTTTTGACAATCTTTCAAGTCAGCTGGAATTTTCCTGGTTAGAATTATCACAACAAGGCATACCTTGGGAAGTTTAGAAGTGGCAGATGGAATATAATGTGGGAAAGTGTGAAGTTATGCACGTTGTTAGGAAGGATAGAGGCATGGACGACCTTCAAAATGGGAAAGGCTTTGAAAATCTGAAGCACAAAGGGACTTGGAATTCCAAGTTCAAGATTTTCTTAAGGTTAACATGCAGATTCAGTTGGTAGTTAGGAAGGCAAGAACAATGTTAGTATTAATTTCGAGAGGGGTAGAGTACAAGAACCAGAGATGTACTGTTGGGGCTGTGTAAGGGTCTGGTCAGACCATATTTGGAATATTGTGAGCAGTTTTGGACCCTGTATCTAAGTAAAGCTGTGTTGACTTTGGTGGGAGGTGGGGGGGGGGGTGAAGAAGAGATTCATAAGAATGATTCCAAAAATGAAGGGCTTGTCATATGAGGAGCGGTAATTTGGGTCAGACTTGATGGGCTGAATGGCCTAATTCTGCTCTTCCAACTTGTGGTCTTATGACTTCCATTCCTGTACTATAGTCATCTTTTCCCAGATCCTCCTTCATCATGAGCATAAAATCACCCACTCACTTCTCCACAGGAGTCCCTGCGAATTGAAATAGGAACTGTCATTGTATCTGACACTGCCAAGCTAGAACCTGGTTTGAAGTGTGTGTACTTCAACGCGAGGAGCATCCGAAATAAAGTGGGTGAACTGGCAGCGTGGGTTGGTACCTGGGACTTCGATGTTGTGGCCATTATGGAGACATGGATAGAGCAGGGACAGGAATGGTTGTTGTAGGTTCGAGGGATTCAGATGTTTCAGTAAGAACAGAGAAGATGGTAAAAGAGGGGGAGG
>NC_057726.1:8757463-8758812 GCF_004010195.1 Chiloscyllium plagiosum
TGGGAGTTTTCTATAGGCCTCCGAATAATCCCAGAGATGTAGAGGAAAGGATAGCAAAGATGATTCTTGATAGGACTGAGAGAGGCAGGGTAGTTGTCATGGGGGACTTCAACTATCCAAATGTTGACTGGGATCACTACAGTACGAGTACTATAGGTGGGTCAGTTTTTGTCCAGTGTGTGCAGGAGGGCTTCCTGACACAATATGTAGACAGGCCAACAAGGGGCGAAGCCACATTAGATTTAGTACTGGGTAATGAGCCCAGCTAGGTGTTAGATTTGGAAGTAGGTGAGCACTTTGCAGTTAGCGATCACAATTCTGTCAGGTTTACTTTAGTGATGGAAAGGGATAGGTGTAGTCCACCAAGCAAGAGTTACAGCTGGGGGAAGGGAAATTGCGATGCAATTAAGAAAGATTTAGGAAGCATAGAATGGGGAAGGAAACTGCAGGGGATGAGCACATTAAAAATGTGGAGCATATTCAAGGAAAACCTCCTGTGTGTCCTAGATAAGTATGTACCTGTCAGGCAGGGAGGAAGATATAGAACGCGTGAGCTGTGGTTTACTAAGGAAGTGGAATCCCTGGTCAAGAAGAAGAAGGCTTATGTTCGGACAAAATGTGAAAACTCAGGGCACTTGAGGGTTACAAAGAAGTCAGGAAAGACCTAAAAAGAGAGCTCAGAAGAGTCAGGAGGGGAGATCAGAAGTTGTTGGCAGATAGAATCAGGGTTAACTCTAAGGCTTTCCATAGGTATATCAGGAATAAAAGAATGACGAGAGTTAAATTAGGGCGAATCAAAGATAATAGTGGGAAGTTGTGTGTGGAGTCAGAGGAGATAGGGGAAGCACTAAATAAATATTTTTCGACAGTATTCACTCTAGAAAATGAAAATGTTGGCGAGGAAGATACAGAGATACTTGCATCTAGACTAGAACAGATTGAGGTTCACAAGGAAGAGGTATTAGAAATACTGCAGAGTGTGAAAATAGACAAGTCCCCTGGGCCGGATGGGATCTATCCTAGGATTCTCTGGGAAGCAAGGGAAGAGATTGCCGAGCCTTTGGCATTGATCATCATTGTCTACAGGAATAGTGCCTGAGGACTGCAGGATAGCAAATGTGGTTCCCCTGTTCAAAAAGGGTAGTAGAGACAACCCTGGTAATTACAGACCAGTGAGTCTCACTTCAGTTGTTGGTAAAGTGTTGGAAAAGGTTATAAGAGATAGGATTTATAACCATCTAGAAAAGAATAATCTGATCAGGGACAGTCAACACGATTTTGTGAAGGGTAGGTTGTGCCTAACGAATCTTATTGACTTTTTTGACAAAGTGACCAAACAGGTAGATGAG
>NC_057726.1:8761371-8781879 GCF_004010195.1 Chiloscyllium plagiosum
AAATCTTTTCCCTGGGGTGGGGGAGTCCAGAACTAGAGGGCATAGGTTTAGGGTGAGAGGGGAAAGATATAAAAGGGACCTAAGGGACAACATTTTCACAAAGAGGGTGGTGTGTGTATGGAATGAGCTGCCAGAGGATGTGGTGGAGGCTGGTACAATTGCAACATTTAAGAGGAAGGGTTTGGAGAGATATGGGCCGGTTGCTGGCAGGTGGGATTAGATTGTGTTGGGATATCTGGTCGGCATGGACAGGCTGGACCGAAGGGTCTGTTTCCATGCCGTATATATCTCTATGACTCTAAGTGTGTTGGTAAGTAAGGAGAAAAAAAAATCAAATTGAAAACAAATGAAGAGAATGTACATTCATAAAGAAAGGTAAAAGTGAGAGGTAGAAATAATGTGAATGATTAATTTGTCACTTCTTATTGATTGTTCAACACCGCACATTCTCAAGGTTTTAGGTGTAGAAGATAATTTTACATCCGCTGCAAAGTTGAGAATTTAAACTATAACACGTTTTAGATTAAGCAAGTGGAAAGAAATTAATGTATTCCGTGGTGATTTTTTTTTTCTTTTTAATTGGATTTCAGCTCATGAAATCTAATTAAAATATTAATAAAAACAGTCAATGAGAAACAGTCTCATTTATCATTTCTAAAGTAGGAAAGGGTAGAAATGGTTGAAATTGGTGGCAATCAAAACTGGTAAACCATAGTTCAGTTTCCTCTTTGCCTTTCGCTTCCCTCCTCTCTTGAGTATAGTGACCTCAATGATGGACCATAGTTAGAATCTGATAGTAGTGTAGCACAGAAAAAGACTACACAGCTCACTGAGTCTGTACCAGCTCGTTTGAATTCAGGTAACGTCAAGTTATAGTCCAACAAGTTTATTTGAAATCACAAGCCGTCAAAGAGCAATGCTTGTGATTTCAAATAAACCTGTTGGACTATAACTTGGTGTTGTCTGACTTCTTCCCTTGTCCATCCCAGTCCAACACTGGCACCTCCGCATCATAGCTCTTTTGAAGAACTCTCCAGTTTTTCCCACTCTTCTCTGACCCCATATCCCTAAATGGTTTCATCCATCGCATACTCATTCAGTCCCCTCCTGAACAGTTTGCTAATGTATATGCATCCACCATTCTAACAGAATCCTCATTCCAAGTGTTTTTTTTTTTATTAATTCTTGGGACATGGGCATTTATTATTCATTCATAATCACCCTTGTGAATTGGGTGATGAGAAGCCTTCTTGAATGTGTGTAGTCCATTTGGTGTTGCAATACTTGCTGTGTTTATAGGAAGACAGTTCCAAGGTTTGGGAGTCTTGGAACATTGTCAATGGGATTGTTTGCCTTGGGTGGCACAGTGGCACAGTGGTTAGCACTGCTGCCTCACAGCGCCAGAGACCCGGGTTCAATTCCCGCCTCAGGTGACTGTCTGTGTGGAGTTTGCACATTTTCCACGTGTCTGCGTGGGTTTCCTCCGGGTGTTCCGGTTTCCTCCCACAGTCCAAAGATGTGCAGGTCAGGTGAATTGGCTATGCTAAATTGCCCGTAGTGTTAGGTAAGGGGTAAATGTAGGGGTATGGGTGGGTTTCGCTTCGGCGGGGCGGTGTGGACCTGATGGGCCGAAGGGCCTGTTTTCACACTGTAAGTAATCTAAGTAATCTAAGAATAATTCCCAGTAATTTCCTGTGAGGAATTAAGTTTGTTTTGCTGTCTTACATCTTCAGCCAAGAACCAATGGTATCTTTCTTGAAGTAGCACCTGAAAATTGACTATTTTTCCTGGATATAGGACAAGGATCTGAATGTGCTTTGACATCAAGTTAGTATACAAGCACAGTCAATGATAAGGAAGGCAAATGAAATATTGCTGTTCATTGCAAGGGGATGATATTTATAATGTTGATGTTTTCTTTGGTGACACAGGGCATTGGTGATGCCACAGTTGGTGTATTGTGTACTGTTTTTGTCTCCTTATTTAAGAAAGAGTACAACCGGATTAGACGAAAGAAGGGACTGCCAATGCTGGAGATTGGAGTCAAAAACTGTGTCGCTGGAAAAGCACAGCAAGTCAGGCAGGATCCGAGGAGCAGGAGAGCCAACATTTTGGGCCTGAGTCTATTCCTGGTGAAGGGCTTATGCCCGAATTGTCGATTCTCCTGCTCCTCGGATGCTGCCTGAGCTGCTGTGCTTTGCCAGTGCCGCACTTTTTGACTCTGTTCTATTATGTAGGCAGGACTGTTCCTTTAAGACAGTTATATGACTTCAAGACTTGTGATGTTCTGGTTTCAAGTTCCGGCCTTGCTTTCAGTCACTCTCTCTCTCTCTGGAATAGTGGCAGTATAGTCACTCAGACTTATTTAGGAGAAAGTGAGGGCTGCAGATGCTGGAGATCAGAGTCGAGAGTGTGGAGCTAGAAAAGGACAGAATATGAGGAGCAGGGGAATCGATGCTTTGGGCATAAGCCATTCATCAGGAATCAAACAGGATTCCTGATGTATGGCTTATGCTCAAAAAGTCAACTCTCCTGCTCCTTAGATGCTGCCTGACCTGCTGTGCTTTTCCAGCACGACAATCTTGATGCAGACCTACGTGTATGACCTATAATAAGTTCAGTAAGCATGGAACTCAGCCCATGTGTCTGAGATCTCCTAGTCTTCTAACTAATTACAGTTGTAAATAAACTTCCGATACCTGACTCAAGAAGACCCCCACAATCTGTGGACAATGCCGGCTCAAATATAGCAAAGAACAACAGTGTCAAAAACTCTGCAAAGCTTTACAATTTGAGCAGACAAATGAGGACACGGGAAGAGAGGAGATAATTGAAATGTTGAGCCAAGGCTCATGTAAATTTAATTTAGTTCATTACAGAACTCAAAATGAGTTACATTCTCTCAATCTGATACTCACTCTCCTAACTGAAGCATCTCAACGCACTACACAAATGTGAAGGTCGCTGAAGAGAGCAAAATCTCCCATCCTTATCTTGCTGATAGACTGCAGGAGCGCGCTACATTCTAAAGATTCTCAACTTTTTAATTCTGTGATCTCTCCAAGCTTGATAGTTCTGCTCTTACCTTCTGCAGATTTCTGAGTTTCGGATCTGTCCTCATAACGGAATGTGAGGTACTATTGTAAGGAACAGGAGGGTGTTTTCCCTTATATCCTGGAAAATGTTTAAGCCTCAACTAAAATTGCAAAATAGATTATCTGACAATTTCTTCATTGTTGCTTGTGGGATGTTGCTGTAAACAAATTGACTGCAGCATTTTTACCATTAAAAAACTGTGCTTTAAAATACTTCACTGTTTGCAAAGCATTTGGAGATGTTTTGAAGTTATCATAGAATCCCTGCAGTGTGGAAGCAGACCATTCAGCCCATCAAATCCATACTGACCCTCTGAAGAGCATCCCAACCTGACTCAACCCCCTACCCTATCAAATGGCTAATCCACTTGACCTGCTCATCTCTGCACACTATGGGCAATTTAGCATGGCCAATCCAGCTAACCTGCACATCCCTGGGTTGTGGGAGGCAGCTGGAGCACCCAGAAGAAACCCACGAAGACCCGGGGAGAATGTGCAAACTCCACACAGACAGTCACCCCAGGCTGAAATGAAACCAGAGTCCCTAGCACTGTGAGTGCTAACCTGACAGAAGAAATTATTTCTTTACACTATGTCTTTCAATACATCAACTGATGACACCATCCCTCTTTCCTGCCATACGTTTGCTTTCTTTTTCTACTTCAAGGGCATCTTTAGGAGTCTTTGACTATGCATTTCTCAGTCTGTTCTTCACTTTTATATTACCGTGCCTTACTTAGTCTTTGCTTACATCTATACGTCCCATAAAACACACTGAGACTTCTCAGGCAGTATAAAGAGTGAAAGGAATAATCTCTGCTATTGATTTTGTGAACCACGCTTATCTTTTAATTGTTTTCATATTTGATATTCAAGTTTAAGGCTGGTAACTATGGTTGTTCAATTACTAAACCATTGCCAGCTCTGGAATTTATCAGCCTTTATAATTGGCAAGTGGGTTACTCACAAGAGATTGTACAGCTTCAGTCGGGTCAAAATCCTGGTGCTCCCTCCCTAATAGCACTGTGAGTGTGCCTCCACCAAATGGACTACAGTGGTTCAAGAAAGCAGCCCACCACCAGTTTCTCAAGGGTGACTAGAGGTGGACAATAAATGCTGGCCCAGCCAATAATGCCCACAATGTGAGTGAATAATAAATTTTGTTAGTGACACGAGTCAAGAGTGTGGTGCTGGAAAAGCACAGCCGATCAGGCAGCATCCGAGGAGCAGGAGAGTCAATGATTCCTGATGAAGGGCTTTTGTCCGAAATGTCGATTCCTGATGAAGGGCTTTTGTCCGAAATGTCGATTCTCCTGCTCCTCGGATGCTGCCCGACCTGCTGTGCTTTTCCAGCACCACACTCTTTGACTCTGATCTCCAGCATCTGCAGTCCTCAGTTAGCGGCAATGCTGACAATTGAATCGGATTTAGTTAACACCTTTTTGTGGCATTATCTCCAATTGTCACTGCTGCCGCCTTGTGCTGTCTATCTCTTAGCCCATTGAAAATGTGGCACAAGGCTGGGGTTGTTTGAGGTATTGTCTATTCAATGTCTAACTATCAGTAGTACAAGATAGTCTAAATAGAAATGATAGTTTTCTTAGTTAATTAGTTGGCCTGGAAGCTTTATTCCTGATGAAGAGCTTTTGCCCGAAACGTCGATTTTGCCTGTCCTCGGATGCTGCCTGAATTGCTGTGCTCTTCCAGCACCACTGATCCAGAATCTGGTTTCCAGCATCTGCAGTCATTGTTTTTACCTCAGGGGAAGGTAATGGCCTAGTGGTATTATTGTGAGATTCTCAATCCAGAGACCTAGGTAATGTTCGACTTGAATTCAACCACATTAGATGGTTGAATTTGAATTCAATAAAAACTGGAATTAAGAGCCTGATGATGACCATGAAACCATTGTGTTTTTTGGGGGGGGAAAAAGGCATTTGGTTCAGTAATGTTCTTTCAGGAAAATGTCCACCCTATATGTAACTCCAGACCCATGCAATGTGGTTGACTCCGGGCAATAAATGCTAGCCAAGCCAGTGATGCTTACATCTTGTGAATTGATTTTTAAAAAATAGCAAAAGCAATTATTTTTTGGACTCTCAGGAGCTGTCCAGAATAAATCTGTTCCCTGTGAATGCTGGTGTAGAACATACTGCCTTCACCCAAAGACTGTCTGTGGCATGATGGCTCAGTGTTTGGCACTGCTGCCTCATAGCACCAGGGACTCAGGTTTGACTCAAACCTTGGGTGTCTGTGTGGAGTTTACACATTCTCCAAATGTCTGTGTGGGTTTCTTCTGGGGGCTCTGGTTTCCTCCCCTAGTTCAAAAATGTGCTGGTTAGTGAATTGTCCATGCTGAAAAAAGAATCAGGGACTGGAGTTACCGATCAGATAATGGATTAGTGAACAGCCAGGTACAGTGGGCAGGGAGTTTGTGAGGAGGGATAGGCACTTGAAACGGCAAAGATACAAATCAGTGTGATGGGTTGAAATCTGTCTATTTTAAGTATCAGGGATAAGGATGATGAACTCAGAGTTTCGATCAGTACTTGGAGCTATGATGTTGTGGCCATTACCGAGACTTGGCTATCTCAGGGGCAGGAATGGTTGTTGGATGTTTCAGGGTTTAGATGTTTCAAAAGGAATAGAAGGGTAGGTAAGAGAGGTGGTGGAATGGCATTGCTAATCAGGGATGGTATCACAGCTACAGAATCATCGAGGAGGTTTTGTCTACTGATTCAGTATAGGTGGAAGTCAGAAACAGGAAAGGAGCAGTCACTTTATTGGGAGTTTCTATAGACATCCCAACAGAAACAGACAAATGGAGGAGCAGATTCGGAGGCAGATTTTGGAAAGGTGCAGAAGTAACAGGGGTGTTGTCACGAGTGGCTTTAACTTCCTTAATATTGATTGGAACCTCCTTAGTACAAATAGTTTGGATGGAGCAGTTTTTGTCAGGTGTGTGCAGGAAGGGTTCCTGATGCAACATGTAGATAAGCCGACTAGAGGAGAGGCCATATTGGATTTGGTGCTTGGCAATGAACCAGGTCAGCTGTCAGATCTCTCGGTGGAAGAGCATTTCAGTGATGGTGACCACAACTCCCTGACCTTTACTATAATCATGGATTGGGATAGGAGCAAACAGTATGGAAAATATTTAATTGGGAGAGGGGGAATTACAATGCTATTAGGCAGGAAATGGGGTGCCTAAATTGGGAACAGATATTCTCAGGGAAATGCGCAACAGAAATGTGGAGGTTGTTTTGGGAGCACTTGCTGGACAGGTTTGTCCCACTGATGGTAGGTTGAAAGAACTTTGGGTGACAAGGGATGTAGAATATCTAGTCAACAGGGAAAAAAAACTTACTTATGGTTGAGGAGGCAAGGATCAGACAGGGCTTTAAAGGGTTACAAGGTAGCCAGGAAGGAACTGAAGAATGGACTTCGGAGAGCTAGAAGGCGCATGAGAAAGCTTTAGCGGGTAGGATTGAGGAAAACCAAAGACATTTTACACTTATGTGAGGAATAAGAGGATAGTCAGAGTGAAGGTAGGGTCGATCAGGGATAGTGGACGGAACTTACGTCTGGAGTCGAAGGAGGTAGGAGAGATCCTTAATGAATATTTTGCTTCAGTATTCACTATTGAGAGGGATCTTGATGCTTCTAGGGACAGCGTGAAACAGACTGATATGCTTGAACATGTCGATGGAGGATGTGCTGAACAGTTTGAAAAATATAAGGATAGATAAATCCTCTAGGCCAGACAGGATATACTCAAGGTTACTATGGGAAGCGAGGGAAGAGATTGCTGCACCTGCACTTCTGGTGAGCTTTGCATCCTCACTGTCCACTGAATAGTGCTGGATGATTGGAGGGTGGTAAATGTTATTTCCTTGTTCAAGAAATGGAAGAAAGGTATCTCCTGGAATTTGCAGACCAGTATCTTGTGTCTGTTGTGGGAAAAGTATTCGAGAGGATTCTGAGAGACAGGATTTATGATTAGATTAGATTAGATTAGATTACTTACAGTGTGGAAACAGGCCCTTCGGCCCAACAAGTCCACACGGACCCGCCGAAGCGCAACCCACCCAGACCCATTCCCCTACATTTACTCCTGCACCTAATACTATGGGCAATTTAGCATGGCCAATTCACCTGACCTGCACATTTTTGGACTGTGGGAGGAAACCGGAGCACCCGGAGGAAACCCACGCAGACACAGGGAGAATGTGCAAACTCCACACAGTCAGTTGTCTGAGGTGGGAATCGAACCCGGATTGCTTGGAAAACCATAGTTTGATTAGAGATAGTCAGCATGGCTTTGTGAGGGCAAGTCATGCCTCACAAACCTTACTGAATTCTTTGAGGATGTGACAAAACACATTAAGGTAGTGCAGAGGATATGGTGTATCTGGATTTTAGCAATCTTTTGATAAGGTTCCTCGTGGTAGGTTCATTCAGAAAGTAAGGAGGCATGGGATACAGGGAATCCTGGCTATCTGGATACAGAATTGGCTGGCCCATAGAAGACAGAGAGTGGTGGTAGATGGAAAGTATTCAGCCTGGAGCTCGGTGACCAGTGGTGTTCCACAGGGATCGGTTCTGGACCTCTGCTCTTTGTGATTTTGATAAATGGCTTGGATGAGGAAATGGAATGGTGGGTTAGTGTGTTTGCCAATGAAAGTAGGTGGAGTGGTGGATAGTGTGGAGGGACATTGACTGGATGCACAACTGGGCTGATAAGTGGCTGATGGAGTTCAACCTGGAGAAGTATGAAGTTATTAAATTTGGAAGGTTGAATTTGAATGCAGATTAAAAGGTTAAAGGCAGGATTCTTGGCAGTCTGGAGGAACAGAGGGATCTTGGGGTCCATGTCCATAGTTCCCTCAAAGTTGCCACCCAAGTTGACAGGGTTTTTAAGAAGGTCTATGGTGCTTTGGCTTTCATTAGCAGGGGGATTGAATTTAAGAGCCACGAGGTTATGCTGCAGTTCGAGATACCTAGTCAGACCACACTTGGAATATTGCATTCAGTTCTGGTTGCCTCATTATAGGAAGACTGTGGAAGCTTTAGAGAGGGTGCAGAGGAGATTTACCAGGATTTTGCCTGTAATGGAGGGCATGTCATATGAAGAAAGGTTGAGGGAGTGAGGACTTTTCTCGTTTGAGTGAGAAGGATGAGATGTGGCTTGATAGAGGTGTACAAGATGATGAAAAGCAGAAAGTGGATAGCCAGGGACTTCTTCCCATGGTGAAAATGGCTATCACAAGGGAACATAATTTTAAAGTAATTGGAGAAAGGTTTAAGGGAGATGTCAGAGGTTGGTTCTTTGCACAGAGAGTGGTGGGTGCATGGAATGCACTGCCTGCAGTGGTTGAAGAGTCAGATACATTAGGGATATTTAAGCGACTCTTAGTTAGGCATGTGGATGATAGTAAACTGAAGGGTATGTAGATTAGTTTGATCTTAGAATAGGACAAAAGGTCGGCACGACATCGAGGGCTGAAGGGCCTGTACTGTGCTGTACTGTTCTGTATTCCATGTTCTAGGATTGGACTATTCAGCCCTTGGAAACTGCCTGATCATGGGGAGACTAGATGCCTCCTAGCAGAGCGCTTTAGGGAACATCTCTGGGACACACGCATCAATCAACCACACCACCCTGTGGCCCAATATTTCAACTCCCCCTCCCACTCTGCCGAGGACATGGAGGTCCTGAGCCTCCCTCACCATCGCTCCCACACCACCAGACACCTGGGGAAGAACGCCTCATTTTCTGCCTTGGAACACTTCAATCCCACGGCATCAATGTGGACTTCAACAGTTTCCTCATTTCCCCTTCCCCACCTCACCCCAGTTCCAAACTTCCAGCTCAGCTCTGTCCCCATGACTTGTCCTACCTCCTATCTTCTTTAACTGCTGTGCTTTTCCAGCACCACTCTAATCTGGACTCTGGTTTCCAGCATCTGCAGTCATTGTTTTTACCTAACTGCATGATCATGGCTGATCATCCAACTCAGTCCCCTGTTCCTGCTTTCTTCCCTTATCCTTTGATCCCTTTACCCTGAGAACGACTTCTAATTTCTTCAATCAGTGACTGATGAAACAGTGTAATTCTCTGCTATGGAAGATGGTTGATGCCAAAATATTGAATGTTTTCGAGAACGACTTCTAAGTCTTTCTCGAAAACATTCAATATTTTGGCATCAACCATCTTCCATAGCAGAGAATTACACTGTTTCATCAGTCACTGATTGAAGAAATTTCTCCTCATCCCAAGTGGCCTGCATCCTATCCTCAGACTGTGCCTCCAGGTCTGGAACTGTTGAACATCCTTCCCATATTTAGCCTGTCTAGTACCATTAGAATTTTTGAGGTTTCCATAGGATTGCACTTCCTATCCCCACAGCCCCTGCATTCTTTAAACCTCCAGTTAATATATTCCTAACCCATCCAGCCTCTCTTCATGTGTCAATCCTCCTTCCCAGGAATCATAATGGGATTGTGATCTGGAATGCAAATCCTGACAATTTTGCTTTCCTTCTTATGCAGCCTCACTGGAGTCTAATTATTCTCATTCTATTCTGAACAAGGATCACTCGACCCTAAATGTTAACTCTGTTTTCTCTCACAGATGCTGCCAGACCTGCTGAGTATTTTTCCAGGAATTTCTGATTTTGCTACTAATTACCTTATGGTGTGGTGCCTTACAAAACTGAGAATGAACCAATATATGGGAGTGAATTGATTAGAGGAAATTTTAGGAATTCATGTATGTAAAAGAACACTTGCATTTTTAGTGCCTTTCGTATCTTTAGGACATAAAAAAGATGCTTGCCATCCAGTGAATAACCATTGTGTTTCAATTACTGCTAAAATGCAGGAAATACAGCTGCTAATTTGTCAATGCAAGGTCCAGTAATCTAAATTAAATAATAGACCTAATCATCTGCATCAGATATTCTTTAATGGATAAGCAGGGCAGCAGTGAGAATTTGCTGAAGCTTAAAGGATGTGAAGAAATAAGTGAACATAAAAAATTGTGAACATTTTTCATTCACATCTCCCTTCATTAACAGAGCATCAAAGAAATGGCACAATGCAAAGGTCAAATTCGAGCAGTTCACTCAATTATTACCAAAAAACTATCAAGGAAGAAAGAAGTCTAGAGAGTTTGGAACATTGAGTGATAGTTTGGAACAGGTTTGCAAAGAGATTTTTCAACATTGCCTCCTCAAACAGTGCCACCAACGAAACAATTAACCATTTGTTGATAACCCTTCATACCCATGTTTTCAGGAACCTAGGACTTAAGCATCAAAATTACCTCCCATACATTTTCCTCCTCACCTCCCCTTCTTTAAAATTCTCCCTAAAACCTACCCATGATCAAGCTGTTGACCACTTTCTCTTTACCGAGCTCTGTGTTAAGTTTTATTTGACACTCCTGTGAAGCATGTTTGGAATGTTTTACTGCCTTGAAGCAATTGCTTTAGGTCATGGTTTAGAAAGGGTTAATGTTGTGACTACGTTAAATTCTACCCATACACGTTTGTAAAAGAATAAAACAGAATGCCTTAGGATCTTGTGATACCTAGATTGAGGGGAGGTGATGGCTTCATGGCATTAACACTGGACTGTTACTCCACAAACCGAGGTAACGACCTGGGAACCCAGGTTCGAATCCCTGCTATGGTGGTATTTGAATTTAATAAGCAGCTGGATTTAACAGTCTAAGGATAACCAGGAATCCATTGCCAGTTACTGGGAAAACTCACCTGGTTCACTAATGTCCTTGAGGGAAGGAAACTACCATCCTTACCTGGTCTGACACTACATGTGACTCCAGTAATGTAGTTGACTCTTAAAAGCCCTCAGAATCTTAGAAACCCGACAGTGTGGAAACAGGCCACTCAAACCAACAAGTCCACACTGACTCTCCAAAGAGTGCCCCACCCAAACCCATTATGCTATATTTACCCTTGACGAATGCACCTACCTACACATCCCTGAACACTATGGGCAATTGAGCATGGCTGATTCACCTAACCTGCACATCTCTGGATTGTAGGAGGAAACCGGAGCACCCCAAGGAAACCCACGCAGACATGTAAAGAATGTGCAAACTTCACACAGACAGTCGCCCATGGCTGGAATCGAACCCAGTTCCCTGGTGCTGTGAGGCAGCAGTGCTGACCACTGTGCCACCATGCTGCCCTCAATGGGCAATAACTGTTGGCCTAGCCAGTGATGCACTCATCCTTTGAATGAATAAAACAAAAATCTACAGGTCTGCTTGTTGTCTTTGTAGCAATATCTTATGAGATAATGTTACTTGTACTGAGCTGCTAACATACAGTAAACCATATCTTGTTTAATTAATATCCTCTTCTTATTAAAGTTCAGTTTAGAGATCCTTCAGCCCATTGAGTCGACACAAATCAATCTAAACTAATCTCACGTTCCAACACTTGGCTCATAGCCTTGAATGTCATGATCTTCTACTGCTGTTAACCAATGAGGCCTTCAGACTCAAAGGAAAGAGAATTAGTGACAGCAATCACATACCCACAAACACCATCAAAAGAACCACATATACCGAAGTAACTTCTTTTACGAGGAGAGTTTTGGTTTAATTTTTACAGACACGACAACACGTTATAAAAATAAAAGTCCTTCTTCTTTGTCTATTCTATTTCTGTACTCTCTCGTTTACACTGATGTCTGAGGCCAGCTGGTCATATCATAACAGTGACAATTTAGTGAATGTGGCATTAATAATTGTGGTGCAGGTGGTGAAGGCTATTAGCATATTAAATTACTGGTTGGATATTAAGAATAATTAGCATGGCCTCATCCTCTCTGCCCCTCCAATAAGTGTTCATAATGGGCGTTCAGAATGATTTGTGCTGTGTCTTTGACATGTGTTGGCATTCCCTGTCGTACAGAGTAACACAGATACCACTGTAGAGAACATGCTGCAGATTATTCTCACTGATGATAAGGAAAAACAATGCAGGATTCAGAGGAAGGTGTAAGGACTGCCGATGGTTTCAATCCCAAAGGAATCCCATCTCTTTCATCTGTGAAAGTACAAGGTGTTTGCATTATAACAGTGTGTCTTTACTAGCAAGTGTCCTCTTATTTTGTAGCAATGTGCTGACATGCACTGGACTTGTGGAGGTTCAGCAGGCACAGAGAACGTTCAATAGCAATAAGAAGCTGGCATCACTTTGCTTTAGTTTCTCAATAGATTTCCTTTAGGGACAAGGGAGGGAAATCCACTCTGAGGTGAAAATTCTCCACAAGGGTTAATTGTTAGTGACGTCTGCTGTATATCTCCTCTATCCGACAGCACTGCAGAGGGGGCACAAGCTTCTGATATGCAAACAAGTTATTTACAATAATTTTAAAATAGCTTCTCTATCATGATATGCCTGCATTTATGCTCAGAGCTCAGCTTCTAGTAGTTTCCACGGTGTCAGCTTACTTTGCTCTGGATCAAGGGCAGTGAGTATTGGTCAGTTACCAGAGCAATAGAATTTGATACAGAATACTGTATAGGCCAGCAGCAATCAGGGTTAGCACTCTGGCCCTTCACAATCCACATCAATATGAGTTCACCTATGATCCAAAATTGCTCAGATATTTAGTTGAGAAGCGCAGATTACAATGCATTGAGACAATTGCGCACTTCAGTTCATAGAATCCCTACAATGTGAGATCGGGCCATTGGGTCCACACTGACCTTCCAAAGAGCACCCCATCCAAACTTACCCTATCCCTGAAATCCTAGATTTCTCATGGCCAATCCACTCTAACCTGCACATCTTTGCACTGTGGGAGGAAACCGGAGCACCCGGAAGAAACCCACGCAGACACGGGGAGAATGTGCAAACTCCACACAGACAGTCGCCTGAGGATGGAATCAAACCAGGTCTCTGGCGCTGTGAGGCAGCACTGCTAACCACTGAGCCACCATGCTAATTGCTAATTTTGCTACATGTAGGTTAATGGACATAGATTTATTGCTAACCATATGCATTCTTTGCAGGGCTTTCAAACTTAAAATTTATGTGCAGTAGAACCTTATCCTAACATATGATGAATGGCTGAGGATCCTGGGATTGTACTCATTAGACTTTAAAAGGTTGAGGGGAGATCTAATAGAAACTTACAAGATTACAAGCATGGCTTAGAAAGGATGGACGCTGGGAAGTTGTTTCCGTTAGGAAGGGAGACTAGGACCCATGGGCACAGCATTATAATTAAAGGGGGTCAATTTAGAATGGAAATGAGGAGACATTTTGTCAGCCAGAGAGTGATGGGCCTGTGGAATTCATTGTCATGGAGTGCAGTGGAGGTCGGACTCTAAATGTCTTCAAGGCAGAGATTGATAAATTCTTGATCTCGCAAGGAATTAAGGGCTACAGGGAAAGTGCAGGTAAGAGGTGTTGAAATGCCCATCAGCCATGATTGAAAGGTGGAGTGAACTTGATGGGCCGAATGGCCTTACTTCCACTCCTATGTTTTATGGTCTTATAGTCTTAAGAAACTATAGAGTACGGATTGAGGCCATTCAGTCAGTTGTTTCTATGCTATCTTTTTCATATTCAATAAGGTGTTGGCCCCCCAAACCACTTACCATCTTGACTTGGAGGTATATCGCCATTACTCCATTCTTGCTAGATTGAAATCCTGGAATTTCCTCTCTAATGTTATTGTGAGTCTGTTTATAGATTGTAGACTGCAGCAGTTCAAGAAAGCAGTTCACAAGCACCTTCTTAAGTGCTGGCCAGCCAATAATGGCCATGTCCAGTGAGTCAACTAAAAACTAATTGGTCTCATACCCCTGCTCTTCACAGTTTTTCCTCTTCAAATATTTATCCAGTTTGTTTTGGAAATTGAATATCAAATCTACTTCCACCGCCCTTTCAAATCACCAACTTACTGTGGAACAATTCTTCTTCAACACTCCTCGGACTCTATGGCCAATGATCATACATCAGTGTCATCTTGTTATTGACCCACCTATCAGTAAAAATAGATTCCCCTATTTATCAAAACCTTTCAAAATGTTACAACGTCATATTAAGTTATTCCTTTTGTTTCTCCTTTCTGAGGGGAACATACTGGCTTCACTAGTGTCTCCACAAAACTGATGTCACTCATAAAATCACAGAACCCCTTCAGTGCAGAAACAGGCCATTCAGTCCATCAAGTCCACACTCTTCCTCCAAAGAGCATCCCACCCAGATTCACCCCCTACCCCATCCCCATATACCTGCTTTTCCCATGGCTGGTCCATCTAGTCTATACATCCCCCTAGATACTATGGGCAATTTAGCGTGGACAATCCACTTGACCTGCACATCTTTGGACTGTGGGAAGAAAATAGAGCACCCAGAGGAAACCCAAATGTCATATAGACATTTGCTCAAGGATGGAATCAAACCCAAGTCCCTGGTGCTATGAAGCAGTAGTGCTAGCAACTGAGCCAGTGAACACTCCCTGAGGTTTTATCCTGGTAAATTTTCTGTGTCTCCTTTCCAAGGTTATGACATCCTTCCCAAAGTGTGTTGTCCAGCATTAAACACAATACTCCATCTCAAGCCTAACCAAGAGAAAAATGAAAAGGTAAAGTCACCAGAGTCCCAGAGGGCAGCTGTCTTTTTAAAGAGAGGTGGCTGGTGATGAGTTTCACCTGAGGGTCACTGTACAGATATTACACGTGGTTTGTCAATGCAAATTGGTAATAAAGCAATTGACAAAGTTGGATGCTGTTTGGTAATATGACCACTGTACTGTACAGGTGTAGTGATTTTCCATAGCGTGATTTTCTATAGCACAAGGTTGCACAAGAATGCAATGATCACATCATACCAGAAATGCCTGTAGCTCAGGGGAAGGGTGAATTTGAGAAGGTGGGAACTGGTGGACTTCACCAGTTTCCTCATTTCCCCTCCCTCCACCTTACCCCAGTTCCAACCCTCCAGCTCAGCACTGTCCTCATGACCTGTCCTATCTGCCAATCATCCTTCCCACCTATCTGCTCCACCCTCCCCATTTTCCTGCTCCTCGGATGCTACCTGACCTGCTGTGCTTTTCCAGCACCACTCTAATCTAAACTCTGGTTTCCAGCATCTGCAGTTCTCACTTTTGCCTTCATGGTGGACCTCAGTCAGTACAGGAATTAGACCATCAGAACGAGGAACAAGTGTAGGCTGTTCCACCCCTCAAGACTGCTCTGCCATTCAATAGGATCATTGCTGGTCCAACATTCCTCAGGAAGTTCCAAAGAATGACAACCCTCTGAGAGATGAAATATCTCCTCATCTCAGCTTTTAATTGGCATCACTTTATTCTGAGACTATATCTTCTAGTCCTGGACTCTCCTATGAGGGGAAACATCCTCTCAGCATTTACCCTGTCAAGCTGAATTGAATCCAAGCTATTAGTCTCAGTCTGCATCAGAGACCAGCTGTTCAGCCAACTGAGCTAAATAACTCCCCAGAGATAGACACAACTCTTCCAGTGGGCCAAGGTGTGACAGATGGAGTTAAATTTAGATAAATGCGAAGTGTTGCACTTTGGTAAGGTAAGCTAGAGCACAACTTAGATAGGTAAAGGGGAGTGCTGCCAGACAGAGAAACCTAGGGGTGCAGGTGCATAGTTCCGTGAAAGTGGAGTCGCCAGTAGACAGTATGGTGAAGAAGTCATTTGGCATGCCTTCCTTCATTGGTTGCAATGTTGAGTACAGGAATTCGAATGTCATTTACAGGGTATTGATGAGGCCACTTTACAGAATACTGCGTATAATTCTGGTTGCTCTTCTGTAGAAAGGATGTTGTTAAATTTGAGAGAATGCAGAAAAGATTTACAAGGATGTTACTGGGACTGGAGCTTTGAGTAATAGAGATAGGCCGAATTGGCTGTGGCTTTTGCCTTGAGCATCGGAGGCTGAAGGGTGACCTTACAGAGTTTTATAAAATCATGAGGGGCATGGATACAGTGAATAGCCAAGGTGTTGAGCGAGATGATCAACCATGATGTAATTAATTGGCTTACTCCTGTCCCGATGTTTCTATTAGGTTATGTTGCTGGGATAATACATTACTAAAAAAATGAAAAATGCTGTACTATGTAAGCTTTCATCTAAGATATTTCCCTTTGTTTTATCTGGTCCCTTAAGGAGTGATGTCAGGCATTAGGGAATATTGGGAGGCGGCCTTTGAGATTATTACCAGTTTTACTAACTCAGAGTAAATCAATAAGATTAGGCACAAGGAGGATTAATGACATTAGGCGAAAGTGAGTACTGCAGAAACTGGAGATTTAGAGTCAAGAGTGTGGTTTTGGAAAAGCACAACACGTCAGGCAGCATCCGAGAAGCATGAAAATCAATGTTTTGGGCAAAAGCCCTTCATCAGGAAGGAGTTAATGATATTGCCTGGCGAGTACTACCCTACAATCTAGATTACACTTTAAAAAAAATGCTTTGCAAACATCTGTGTGAACACGTAAGCAAGGAATAAGAAGTAGTCTACTTCTGCTCCATCATTTAATAAGATCGTGGATGATCTGATTTTAACCTCAACTCTACTTCCATACATATCCCCCATCATCTTCCAAATCTTTGGTAATCAAGGAATTATCTACCTCTGCCTTCAAAATATTTAAAGATTCTGCATCTGACGAAGGGAATTCCAAAGACTCATAACCGTCTGAGAGAAAAAAAAATGCTTCTTCTGTCCCCTCAGGATCTTATTTGTTTCGATTAAGTCAACTCTGACTCTTCAAATATCAAGAGGATAGAGGCCTACCCTGTTTAGGCTTTCCTCATAAGACAATCAACTCATCCTAAGAAATTTTAAAAGAAAATTGTAATAAGTAACCTAAAATAAATCTGGAGACATGACAGGCATAAAACAGTAAGAGCAGCAATTTAGCTTGTGAAAAAAAAACTGGTAAACGATTTGTCGATTGCGCGAGAGCCTTTTATGCCAACATTTATTTTATGAAATCTGATCTCTGAGGAGATGGTGAAGAGCATGAAATTGTTTACTCCAGAGAAGAGAAGGCTCAGGGGAGAGATTATTCCAGAATCTTAAGGGAATGGATGGGTTGTATCCTGAAGAGACAACGTACTCAGACTTTTAGATTTTGATTTAACTCATTCTGAGGATGCTATATTTTATGTCTTGAGTTGTTCAGGGCTTTTCTTAGTCTTGGGTGTTGACCGCATGCTTCTTCTCAGTTGGTGCAGCTGTCGAAAAGCTGGGCACATGCTGGAATATTCTGGAAGAAATAAAGCTGAGTGTGTGGAGATGGTGGAAGGTTGGCTGCCAGAGATGGATTTCCCCTGACCAGTGACTGGAATGGAAACCAAGCTGGTGTGGGTTCAGAGCTAATTTCCTTCCCTCACTGCTGGCCCCATGTGAATCCACTTTCTCCTCCATTTTCACCACAAACATTTCAGTCCTGTAGGTTTTTGTTTCACTTCATCTAACCCTTGCTTAATACATCTTCAGGGTGGGACCAGTGGCTAGAGATGTGACTCTGATGTTGACGAGTCCAGCAAGATAGTGGCAGAGGAGATTTGGCCTAGTGCTGCAAGATGGTGCCTGAAGGTTAGAGTCTTCAATGTTGGTTGGATGTGGTGTAGATAGCGGTGAGGCAGAGGAGAAGAGAAGGTGGCACCGCTGCCGTTGATGATGAGTTGGCTCAGGTCTGATGGGCTCTCTTTATGCTATATTTTTCTGTGTTTTTTTCTTATTCTTAAAACTATTCAAAATGGCGCCAGATTGTGGTGACGGTGGAGAAGCTTTTCAATGTATTTTACTGTTTTTCTCACCTGTAAAATGAATGTGACAATGAAATCATTCATTCATTTACTAACATGTCCATCAGACCTGTGTTACTCTCTGATTCCAAATGTTTTAATGATGAGGCTGAATAGAGGCAGAAGAGGAAATAAAAGGTAGAAAATTCTGTACCCCAGATCCCACTACCTCATGAGATGTCCTGTCCCCTGTTTCTAAAGAAATCAGCCTGTTCAGTCACACAAAGACCCAGAATAACAAATTTGCTTTCGTGCAATTGGAGGTCATTTGGCCCATCGAGCCTGCACTGGCTCATTAAATAAGCATCGTTACCTCGTGCTAATCTCCTGCCATTTTCCCATATCCCTACCCAGAATTCCTATCCAAATAAACATCCTTTTGCATGCCTAAATTGATCCTGACCTCATTACATTTTTAAGCATTGAATTCCAAACTCTAAGTACCTTTGAAGTGAAAAAGCTTTTTTCAGCATTGCTTCGTTTGCACACCACTCAAAATCTATGTCTTCTCATTCATTTTTATTTTATGAGTGGGAACGATCTCTCCTGATCTATTCTGTCCAGCCTGCTTGGGATTTCAAAAACCGCCATCAAATCTCCCCTCAGACTCCTTCTCCTCAAAAAGAACATTTCCAGCTTCTTCAATCGATCCTCGCAGCTGAAGTTCCTTACTGCTGGAACCATTTCTTAAATGGCATGGCAAAAGCTTACAAATGAATGGACATCATCTTCAAAACGAAGGACAATGGTTGATGATGATGTGGAGACCAAACCCAGAAGACAATAATTGAAGTGTTTTGTATTTATCAATCACCCCTTCTTGCCCGAAATTTGTGATACGCTGTTTTCTTGAACCGTTCCATTAATAATTTGTCACGCATACCGGAACACTTCAGTGTGACAACTGGAGGAAGAACCGCCTTAGGATCCTCCAAATACACAGCATCAACACCGACTTCACCAGTTTTCTCATTTCGCAGATCGAATCTCATTCCAGATCAAGCCTCCAACTCAGTTTCACCCTCTTGGCCTGTTGTACCTGTCCATCTTCCTTTCCACCTATCCTCTCCACCTTCCCCACTGACCTATCACAATCAACCCCCGCCCCTCCCCCTCCCCACCTGCATCTACCTATTGCCTCCCCACCCCCACTCTCCTCTTTGTGTCTCAGCTCCTGTCCCTCCCCCCAATTCCTGATGAAGGGCTTATACCCGAAAAGTCAACTCTCCTGCTCCTCGGACGCTGCATGATCGATTGTATTTTTCCAGCGCCATACTTTGTGATAGTGTTCATTGAAGAGCTAATCATGTTGGTACTGGATAGAAACCACATTTCAACAATGTTGAAGAAGGAGTGGTAAATGTTCAAGACAGAATAATTTAGTCTTTGTAGAAGCTTCATTGTCAGTTTCACGGACAGGACATTTTTAAGATCTGGAATGGTTTTACGAACAGCTGAAGTGAAATTCTCCAACTGCTTTTGAGAGATTTAAGTTCATGTTATCTGGGTTTATTAATCCAAGTGAGATTTCTATAGAACATAGAACATAGAAAAATACAGTGCAGTACAGGCCCTTTGGCCCTCGATGTTGCGCCGATCCAAGCCCACCTAACCTACACTAGTCCACTATCCTCCATATGCCTATCCAATGCCCGCTTATATGCCCATAAAGAGGGAGAGTCCACCACTGCTACTGGCAGGGCATTCCATGAACTCACGACTCACTGAGTAAAGAATCTACCCCTAACATCTGTCCTATACCTACCACCCCTTAATTTAAAGCTATGCCCCCTCGTAATAGCTGACTCCATACGTGGAAAAAGGTTCTCACGGTCAACCCTATCGAAACCCCTAATCATCTTGTACAACTCTATCAAGTCACCCCTAAACCTTCTTTTCTCCAATGAAAACAGCCCCAAGTGCCTCAGCCTTTCCCATACGATCTTCTTACCATACCAGGCAACATCCTGGTAAACCTCCTCTGCACCAGTTCCAGTGCCTCCACATCCTTCCTATAGTATGGCGACCAAAACTGCACACAATACTCCTGATGCAGCTGCACCAGAGTCTTATACAACTGCAACATGATCTCAGGACTCCGGAACTCAATTCCTCTACCAATAAAAGCCAGTACACCATATGCCTTCTTCACCGCACTATTTACCTGGGTCGCAACTTTCAGAGATCTGTGTACATGGACACCAAGATCCCTCTGCTCATAAACATTACCAAGTATTCGACCATTAGCCCAGTACCCTATCTTCTTGTTACTCTTACCAAAGTGAATCACCTCACACTTACCTCCATTGAATTCCATTTGCCACCTTTCTGCCCAGCTCTGCAGCTTATCTATATCCCGCTGTAACCTGACACATCCTTCCTCACTGTCAACAACTCCACCGACTTTCGTATCATCCGCAAACTTGCTCACCCAACCTTCTAGCCCCTCCTCCAGGTCATTTATAAAAATGACAAACAGCAATGGTCCCAAAACAGATCCTTGCGGAACACCGCTAGTAACGGCACTCCAAGATGAACCTCTACCATCAACTACTACCCTCTGTCTTCGTC